>NC_065588.1:129602000-129602141 GCF_024542745.1 Macaca thibetana thibetana
TCTTAATATTTTGCAAATTATTATTCTCTCATCACCAAATAATGTTACCTAAAGTAATATACAACCAATTTAATAAGTTTAGTTTTAAAACACACAAAATTACAAAACAATTAATACAATATTTGAAATCATGATGCATAT
>NC_065589.1:3690570-3908070 GCF_024542745.1 Macaca thibetana thibetana
GGCTCCCGGGCCACAGTACAGCCCGTCCATACAGGCGCCCTGGGGGCTGCCCTCCACCTTGGTTGTCTTCTGCTCTGGCCCATTTGCTGTGTTCACCTCCTTCCCAGTAGCCAGAAGGGCCTCCCGGTTGCTCTGCTGATGCTGTGCTAAGGAGAGTATCCATGCCTGTGTCCCAGGAGCTGCCTCCTGGGCTGCAAATCCCCAGGCCTCCGGATCAGAGCTGGGCCGTGTTCTAGGGGATCCTGTTCCTTGTCCGGCTTGAGTTGCTGCAAGCTCCTGGGCTTCCTGGCCCATGAACGTCCGCTGGGGAAGAAGGGCTCCTTTACCCAGCAACAGGAGTTCAGCCAAAAGCTTCTGCTTTCTGCATTTTGCTCTGGGGACCCAGCCTGTGTTGTGCCTGTAACAGAGCCCTTCCAGGACATACACGTCCACCCTTGCCCACTTCTGTGCAACTGCTCAAGCCAATGCCGGGGATTTGGTCTCACTTTTCAAAGTAAAGTTTGTATTCTCAACAGTCCGCAGAGTTACTCTAACTCCACAGTGAGCAGATCATCCATTTACTCAGCGTGACCAAAAGGTAGGGGACATGCTTTCAGCCCAGGCCCGTTGTCCCTGCATCATTGTTAATATCCTTTCATTTACAGAGGTGACCCAGGTTGGACGAAACCTCTGTGCTCACCCTGCAAATAGTGCAGGCACCTGGATGCCAGTGTGCTGGGGAATCCCTCTCAAGACACCTGGAAATCTAAATCCTTGCAAGCACTAAACCATACAGACAGTTGACGATTGTGGGTGGAAATCCTAGGGCCTCGTGGACTCTGTCTTCCTAAGGAGACTTCATGGCAGGGGCAGGTCCTTTCTTGATGACTCGGCACTCTCAGCCTTCCTCCGTTCTGCCCCAGCCCCTGGGACCCACCTGGGCCGCAGTCCGCAGGCCGCATGCCTTTCTGCCTTCCAGTGCTCCATACCTTCCGCTTCTTTTGTCCAGTGATCTTTGCAGAGCAGTTGGCATCATGGCTGCAGCATTTTTCCTCGCTGGACGGGTCCTTCCCGGTATATCACTGTCTTCTGGGGCCTGCTGGGGCTGAGGATGCAGGGATGGGCCAATGCAGTCCATACCTGGAAGGGCTTCAGTCCAATGGGAGAAAAGCATCCCATAATGGGGTCCCTGTATAGATGAGCAGTACACGCATGGGCTGTGGACAAATGAGAGCCCACAGAGACCTGCCTGAGCTCAAGGAGGGCTTCCTGGAACAGGAGTCTTGGAAGGTATAAGAAGTGACCACATGGGGGAAGCAGGAAAGTCATTCCAGTCACTGGGGCTGGGCTGAGCACAGGCACGGTAAAATCAAGATGTCTCGAGCACATCTAACGCAGGAAAGCTGGAGTGAGGCTGGAGGCCCGGCCACCGATGGTCAAGTGCACTGTCTGAGGGCATGGCTGGCACAAGCCACAGGAGGCCCTTGCTGCCCACTTTCTGGCCTCACGCCTCCATGTAAGGCCTTCTACGAAGCCGTCAATGCCCCTCAAAACAGTTAGAGCCGCGGCTGGAGCCAGCCCATGCTGCATAGGAATGTCTACAGGGACTTGTGGGGGCCTCAGGGGACGGGGTTCAGAGCTTTTGATGAGCTTCGAGGAGAAGAAAGGAGAGCCTCCTGTGTCCCCGAGGAGTGCCAGGCATGCTGCATCTCAGAAGAAGCAGGACTTGTGTGGTGCAAAGTGTATGCAAATAAACAGATGACCCAGGTGAGAACCACAACCGTTTACTCAGAACCTGCCACCATCCTTTGTGTGTGGCGGAGACTGGGAGGCAGGCAGTGGAGAGAGCAAGCTTCACAGGGGAAAACAGGAGGCTCAGGTGTGCCCTGCCTGGAGGCTGTTGGCTGGGGGAGCTGGAGGCAGCTCACTAGAAGCAGGGATCCTATGTGATTGATTAGGGGCATATTGGACTTTCTCTGATTGGTCCGAAGTTGGAAGTTGAGACAGAAATTAGGGAAGTGATCAGTTATTAATCAAGTCCTGGCCATCTGGTGCCAATTGTTACAGAGTGACTGCCTAGCTTTCCAGATTAGCCGCAGAACAAGCAGGCTGGCCTTGGGCTGGGGACTGTGGGTGGTGGGGGGCTTCCGGGCTGGGGACTGTTGGTGGCGGGGGGCTTCCGGGCTGGGGACTGTGGGTGGTGGGGGGCTTCCGGGCTGGGGACTGTGGGTGGTGGGGGGGCTTCCGGGCTGGGGACTGTGGGTGGTGGGGGGCTTCCGGGCTGGGGACTGTGGGTGGTGGGGGGGCTTCCGGGCTGGGGACTGTGGGTGGTGGGGGGGCTTCCGGGCTGGGGACTGTGGGTGGTGGGGGGCTTCCGGGCTGGGGACTGTGGGTGGTGGGGGGGCTTCCGGGCTGGGGACTGTGGGTGGTAGGGGGACTTCCGGGCTGGGGACTGTGGGTGGTGGGGGGGCTTCTGGGCTGGGGACTGTGGGTGGTGGGGGGGCTTCGGTGGTGGGGGGCTTCCGGGCTGGGGACTGTGGGTGGTGGGGGGGCTTCCGGGCTGGGGACTGTGGGTGGTGGGGGGGCTTCGGTGGTGGGGGGCTTCCGGGCTGGGGACTGTGGGTGGTGGGGGGCTTCCGGGCTGGGGACTGTGGGTGGTGGGGGGCTTCCGGGCTGGGGACTGTGGGTGGTGGGGGGGCTTCCGGGCTGGGGACTGTGGGTGGTGGGGGGGCTTCGGTGGTGGGGGGCTTCCAGGCTGGGGACTGTGGGTGGTGGGGGGCTTCCGGGCTGGGGACTGTGGGTGGTGGGGGGGGGCTTCCGGGCTGGGGACTGTGGGTGGTGGGGGGGCTTCCGGGCTGGGGACTGTGGGTGGTGGGGGGGGCTTCTGGGCTGGGGACTGTGGGTGGTGGGGGGGCTTCCGGGCTGGGGACTGTGGGTGGTGGGGGGGCTTCCGGGCTGGGGACTGTGGGTGGTGGGGGGTTTCCGGGCTGGGGACAGTGGGTGGTGGGGGGACTTCCGGGCTGGGGACTGTGGGTGGTGGGGGAACTTCCGGGCTGGTGATTGTAGATGATGGGTGGGCTTCCCAGGCTAGTGAATGTAGATGTCGGGTGGGCTTCCCGGGCTGGTGACCATGAGTGACACGTGGGCTTCCCGGGCCGGTGACCGTGAGTGACACGTGGGCTTCCCGGGCCGGTGACCGTGAGTGACGGGTGGGCTTCCCGGGCCGGTGACCGTGAGTGACGGGTGGGCTTCCCGGGCCGGTGACCGTGAGTGACGGGTGGGCTTCCCGGGCCGGTGACCCTGAGTGACGGGTGGGCTTCCCGGGCCGGTGACCGTGAGTGACGGGTGGGCTTCCCGGGCCGGTGACCGTGAGTGACGGGTGGGCTTCCCGGGCCGGTGACCGTGAGTGACGGGTGGGCTTCCCGGGCCGGTGACCGTGAGTGACGGGTGGGCTTCCCGGGCCGGTGACCGTGAGTGACGGGTGGGCTTCCCGGGCCGGTGACCGTGAGTGACGGGTGGGCTTCCCGGGCCGGTGACCGTGAGTGACGGGTGGGCTTCCCGGGCCGGTGACCGTGTGTGACACGTGGGCTTCCCGGGCCGGTGACCGTGAGTGACGGGTGGGCTTCCCGGGCCGGTGACCGTGAGTGACGGGTGGGCTTCCCGGGCCGGTGACCGTGAGTGACGGGTGGGCTTCCCGGGCCGGTGACCGTGAGTGACGGGTGGGCTTCCCGGGCCGGTGACCGTGAGTGACGGGTGGGCTTCCCGGGCCGGTGACCGTGAGTGACACGTGGGCTTCCCGGGCCGGTGACCGTGAATGACGGGTGGGCTTCCCGGGCCGGTGACCGTGAATGACGGGTGGGCTTCCCAGGCCGGTGACCGTGAGTGACGGGTGGGCTTCTCAGGCTGGTGACCGTGAGTGACACGTGGGCTTCCCAGGCTGGTGACCGTGTGTGACACGTGGGCTTCTCGGGCTGGTGACCGTGAGTGATGGGTGGGCTTCCCAGGCCTGTGACCGTGAGTGACGGGTGGGCTTCTCAGGCTGGTGACCGTGAGTGATGGGTGGGTTTCCCAGGCTGGTGACCATGAGTGACGGGTGGGCTTCCCAGGCTGGTGACCGTGAGTGACATGTGGGCTTCCCAGGCTGGTGACCGTGAGTGACGGGTGGGCTTCCCAGGCTGGTGACTGTGAGTGACGGGTGGGCTTCCCAGGCTGGTGACCGTGAGTGACATGTGGGCTTCCCAGGCTGGTGACCGTGAGTGACATGTGGGCTTCCCAGGCTGGTGACCGTGAGTGATGGGTGGGCTTCTCGGGCTTGTTTCTGCAAGTCATGGCTCAGGGTTCTGTTCTCAGTATGGCCTGGTCATTGTCCATTTGTCCATTCAGCCTCTTAAATGAAATGGGGGCTATCTGGGATGTGATGATCATCACACTAGAAACCCCTCCCCGAGTAGCCCCCGTCGAGGCTGGAACACGAGCTCCAGATCTGCAGAGGGCGGGGGTCTCAGTGAGTAGTGGGTGGAAACCTGTGCTCTGTATCTGGGGTGACCATGACCCAGGTGGCGCAGGGAGTGTGCATACAGACAGTGCTGTGTCCCAGGAGAGGCCTTTGGCCAAGTCCTTCTGGGCCGCTGCGTTCCATGAGAACTGTTTTATTGAGAGGGATGGTATGTAGTGGATTGAGAAATTGCCATAGTTGGAAAAACAAGCATAAAAACTGCCAGAAAAACAATACTAAAGATGATAGTGCCAGATCCAGGGAGGAAGGCAAGTGTTAAGCATGTGGGAAATTGCAAATTAATTAAAAAAAAAAAAAGTGAAAAAGAAGAGGAGGGAAGTCTCGAATTGTCCATGCGCCAGTGCTGGGGGATTTGGCCGGATGGTGGTTCTCACTGTGTTTCAAGTGTAAGATATACTTTGATTAATTTCTCTAGACTTCACCAGAGTTACACCAGCAACTCCCAGAACACTAATTAATGAGAAGAGGCGGACAGTGACTCATGCTGGACGGAACCCAACTGACGAAAGCCCTCCCAGCCCTCAGAAAGCATCCCGGTCCTCATGCAATGGGAATCGCCTCGACCAAGGCAGCCTTGGCGGGAGGTCAGGGGGATGATAGAGGCGAGCCCTGATTAATGGGTGTGTGCCTGCGTGTGTGTGGACACTGCTGCGCAGGCTCTGGGTGTGTGTTCCCAGGAAGAGCTGGCAGGGACATCTGGCAGGCGTGCTTCCTCATGGGGTCACCCCACTGGAGGCTGACAGACCCGCTGGGCCCTGCAGGGTTTAGATTCCCAGGAAAACAGCGGAAGCCTGAGCAGAGGGAGCTGTCGGGCTCCCCAGCTCAGCCACCACCCGGGTGGGAAGTCACCTCTTCCAGCTGGCCCCGACCACGCAAGGCCGTTCTGGCTGGCCCAGTTCTGCCTGAGAGCTTGGGTGGTAGAGAAGGAGCACAGAGGATCATTCACTTCCGTAACGCACTGGGGAAAGCGGACAAAGCACAAACCATTTGCATCCTGACCTAGAAATGGCGCACGAGGATGGGAAGACACCCAGACATACATTTTCTCTCCCCATGCTGAGTGGCTTTGGGTCCTCCTGCCATGTCTGGACGCTGTGGCTGCAGAGCCGACTGCCACCTGGCTGGGGCCGCAAGGACCCACAGCTTGAGGCTCCTAGGGGAGTCGGGATTTGGGGGTGGAGCATCCCTTGTTCTCCATTTACAGTTAGAAGGAAGCACATTGCATTTCGTTGCAATGCATGTCCCACGTGCAGGCGTTCCAGCCAAGCTCCACAGAGGAAGCTTGTGGGTGTGCACAGGGACCCTCAGCCCTCCATTTGGGCCACAGAAGATGTATTAGCCTTGCACAAGGCAGCTTGTCTTCACCCAGGTTCCCCGTGGAATGGTTTGAGCATACAGAGCCAGCGTGCTGATCAGGAAGAAGTAGTATTCTCTTCCAAACCTGTGAACGACCAAATGGAAGCTGAATCTTTCAAAGCTGGGGGAGGTGAAAGTGCAACGAGCCAGGGGAAAATCAAGGTGGGAACATAGAGATCAAGAACAAGGACTTTCGGCCGGGCGCAGTGGCTCAAGCCTGTAATCCCAGCACTTTGGGAGGCCGAGACGGGTGGATCACGAGGTCAGGAGATGGAGACCATCCTGGCTAACACGGTGAAACCCCGTCTCTACTAAAAAATACAAAAAAAACAAAAAACAAAAAACAAAAAAAAAACTAGCCGGGTGAGTTGGCGGGCGCTTGTAATCCCAGCTACTCGGGAGGCCGAGGCAGGAGAATGGCGTAAACCCGGGAGGCGGAGCTTGCAATGAGCTGAGATCCGGCCACTGCACTCCAGCGCGGGTGACAGAGCGAGACTCCGTCTCAAAAAAAAAAAAAAAAAAAAAAAAGAACAAGGACTTTTTCCGAGTCTCGCTTCTGCCAGTCATACAACTCCAGGCCAGGGAGCAGCCTGTGTGGGCCCCAGGTCTTCCACCCACAGACAATGCGGATGGTGACAGCACCAGCACAGAGGACTACGGAGTTAACACAGAACAAGGCACTCAACAAGGCATAGCCCGCAGCAAACACCCAGGCATCCTTCCACAGTGCCTTTTTAGGATGGATTTGGTGGGCAGCAGCGTGACTTCTGAGGGCTGCAAGTTTTACCCTGCAGAGGGCACAAAGAGCCCACAGCGTGGCATGTCCCAAATGCCATCACCAAGGCACTGACCCGGGAATGGTAGGCATGACCATGCACCGACGCAGTCACAGAGACGTCGTAGACTCCTAACATGTAAGGAAATACTGTGGGAAATACAGGACTTTATCTCAGAACAGGGAAGGTAACTTGATGGGAAGGGAGCGGGAAGGGTTGACCCTCAAATTACAGGGAGCAGGGGGAGTCTGGGGCACAGAGTGTGACATTCACTTCTGTGTGCCTCCGAGACTCACTGCGCTCACCTGTGCATGTGCACTTTGCATTCACAGAACGCTTGTGTGACGGAAGAGGTGGATGGATCTCGTGGCACAGTGACATTACTGTGGTTTACCGATTGATGGTGGGCCCGATGTGGTAGAACAAGCTGTGTATGCTGGAAACATGGACCAAATGCACACCTGTGCTGCAAACACACAGGGAGGCCTCATCAGCGCTTGAGCCCTGGCCCAGGGAACGGCAGCACTCGCTGCTACACTGGACTAAGATGGACTTGTTGTGGGTCTATGGATTCAGCACTTGATTGGGCAGATGCAACATGCTAAGCGCCACACTAGGAACCAGGATCCAGCAGGGAACAAAAGAGATGGTGACCAGACCCTCACAGGGCTTGAGTTGCAGTGGGTAGAGACATGCAGTTAGGCAGGAAGGCAAATTCCAGCTCTGCCTCCTCGTCTCTTGGTGTCTCATGAAGAGCATAGTGAGGAGGCATGGCTATGACTTTAACAAGTCAGGCACCCAGATCGTGCCTGCAGCATGGAAGAAGAAAGCCGAGAGGGTCCTGGGTGCTCCTCTTCAAGTCTGGAGAGCTTTCATTTCTCACGTAGAAGGGGGATGCCAAGGACCAAGCAAAGGGCAGTGTCCAGCTAAAGGTTGTAGCTGCCACTAAACGTAGGACCCCACGCTGACCCTGGTAGGTCCCTGTTCTCACGCAGTAACAAGCAGAGGTAACTTCTTCGCATACAAGAGTATTGTCTTTATAAAATTTTATTTTTATGTACTTTTGCTTGTTTTTAATCAACCTTTTTATCTTGTGATAATTGTAGATTCGCATGCAGCCCTAGGAAATCAGACAGGGGGATCCGCACACGCTTCACTCGGTTCCTACCAATAGTAACATCTTAGAAAAAGACAGTGCAGCCTCACAGCCAAACTGACATTGACATGGTCAGAATACGCCACCATTCCATTCTTCAGCTGTCCCTTATCGTGGGGGTCCCTCACATTGTCATCTTATAGCCATACCCACTTTCCATCCTCCACTCTAATTCTATTTTTTTTTTTTTGAGATAGAGTTTCACTCTGTCGCCCAGGCTGGAGTACAGTGGCTCAATCTTGGCTCCACTGCAACCTCTGCCTCCTGGGTTCAAACAATTCTCCTGCCTCAGCCTCCCGAGTAGCTGGGATTTCAGGCATGTGCCACCACACCCGGCTAACTTTATATATATATATATATTTTTTAGTAGAGACGGGGTTTCTCCATGTTGGTCAGGCTGGTCTCAAAATCCCGACCTCAGGTGATCCTCTCACCTGGGCCTCCTAAAGTGCTAGGATTACAGGTGTGAGCCACCACGCCTGGGCTCCCTCCCCACCCTTCTTTGCAACTGCTCATCTGTTCTCTATGTCTACAATTCTGCCATCTCAAGAACGTTACGTAAATGGAATGGTGTGGCATGCACTCTTTTGGATCTATTTTCACTCACCACAGCTCTCTGGAGGGTTGCCCTGGTTTCTGCATGTTCAATATATGCTACTTTTCATTGCCTCATAGTATTCCATGGCATGGATACAGCACACACACCTCATCTCACCATTCACCATTTGAAGAATATCTCTGTTGTTTCCAATTTTTGGCCACTATGAAAAAAACTGCTAGGAACATTTATGTACAGGTTTTTGTGTGAATATAAGTTCTCATTTCTCTCCGATAAATGCTACCCAAGAGTAAAACTGCTGGATCATATAGTATTGAATGTTTAGTTTTTTGTTTGTTTTTCAGATGGGAGTCTAGCTCTGTTGCCCAGACTGGAGTATAGTGGTGTGATCTGAGCTCACTGAAACATCTGCCTCCCAGGTTCAAGCGATTCTCCTTCCTCAGCCTCCCATATAGCTGGGACTACAGGTGTGCACCACTACATCTGGCCAATGTTTTTTGTATCTTAGTAAAGATGGGATTTCACCATGTTTGTCAGGCTGGTCTCAAACTCCTGACCTCAAGTGATCTGCCCACCTCAGAATGTTTAGTATTTTAACAAACTTCCAAACTGTTTTCCAGAGTGGCTGCATCATTTTATAATCCCAAGACATGTACAAATGATCCAGTTTCTCCACATTCCCATTAGCATTTAGGGTTGTCACTATTTTTACTTAGCCATTCTGGTACGTGTGAAATGATATCTCATTGTGGCTTCAATTTGTATTTCCCCAGTGGCTAATAATGTTGACTATATTTTCACATACTTATTTGCAATCTGTAGATTCTTTTCTGTAAAATATCTGTGCTCCTTCTTTGCCCATTTTCTATTTGAATTGCTTGATTTTTTTTTTACTATCAAGTGGTGAGTTCTTTACATAGTCTCGATACTTGTCTTCTGTCAAATATGTGGTTTGCAAATATTTTCTCCAGGTATGTAATTTGTTCATTCATCCTCTTAACAGGATCTTTCACAGAGAAAAAGTATTAAAATTTTGATGAGGTCCAGTTTATTAATTTTTCCTTTTATAGCTTGGATTTTTGGTGTCAAGTCTAAGAAGGTTTTGCCTAGCCCTAGACTCAAAGATTTTCCCTTCAGGTCCCCCAACTTCCCACTAAAAGTTTATAGTTTTGGGTTTTACATTTAAATCCATGATCCATTTTGAGTTAATATTTCATGAGGAGTGAGACTTAGGCTGTGGTTCATGTTTTGCCTTTTGATGTCCAATTGCTCCAGCACCACATAGTGCAAGGCTATCTTTCCTTCCTAGAATTGCCTTTGCACCTCTTTAAAAAATCAGTAGGGCCTATTGGTGTGGGTCTACTTCCAGGTCCTCTGTTCTGTTCCATTGATCTATGTGTCTCTCCCTTTGCTAATGTCATACACTCTTTATCACTTTGGCTACACAATAAGTCTTGAAATTGGATGGACTGATTCCTTCCATTTTATTCTTTTGCAAATTGTTTTAGCTATTAATTTCTTTGCCTTTTCAGATAAATAGACAAGAATAATCTTGTCTACTCCTACAAAAAAATCTTGCTGAGGTTTTGACCAAAGTTTTGTTAAACCTGCACATCAGTTTCAGGAGAATCTACATCTTTACTATGCTGAGTCTTCTAATCCATGAACATGGTATGTCCCTCCATTTACATCAATCTCCTTTGTTTTCTGTCATCTGCACTGTGTGGTTTTAGCATACAAGTCCTGTACATGATTTATTAGAACCTAGGAATTTCCAGTTTTGGGGGCAATTGTAAATAGCATTGTATTTTTAATTTCAGTGTACACATGTTCGTTAGTAGTTTATATAAATACGATTGATTTTTGAATGCTTACCTGTGAACTTGCTGAACTCGCTAGATCTAGAATTTTTTTTTTAATAGGCTCCCTGGGATTTTCCATGTAGACAACCATGCCATTTGCAAATAGGGAGTTCCATTATTTCCTTTCCATTATATATGCACTTTATTTGTTTCCTTTTCTTTCTGCACATCCAGCAATATATTAGGTAAGAGTGGTGAAAGTCCACATCCTTTCCAAATTCCCAGTCTTAGAGGGAAAGCATTCAGTCTTTTTCCATCAAGTAGTGTGTAGCTAAGGTTTTTTGCATATACTTTTTATCAAGTTGACTAAGTCCCCCTCTGTTCATATTTTTCTAAGAATCTTATTTTTTGTCATGAATGGGTATTGCCTATTTTAAAATACTTTTGTGCAATTAACAAATTAATTGATTTCTTATTTAGCCTGTTAATATAATGAATCATATTTAAGATTTTCAAATAATGCAAAAGCCTTGCATCTCTGGAATAGATCCTACTTGGTCTTAGTATATAATTATTTCCATATATTGGTGAATTTAATTTGCCAATATTTTGTTAAGAATTTTTGCACTGATATTTATGAGAGATATTGGTCTGTAGTATACTCTTTTATGTACTGTCTCTGTCTGGTTTTGGTATAAGGGTAATGTTAGCCTCAGAAAATAAATTGTTATCTCCTATTCTTTTTTTCCAGAAAAGATTGTGTAGAATTAATGTTAATTTCCATTTAAGTGTTTAGTAGAATTCTCAGTGAAATTATCTGGGCATAAAGATTTTTTTGTCTTAAAACTATGAATTTAATTTTTGTAATATATATATAGACTATTCAAATGATCTATTTCATATTGGGTAAATTGTGGGTTTGTGTTTATTTTAAATTAAGAAATTGGTTCATTTCATCTTAGATGAAAAATTTATGTTGAGTTGTTCATAGCATTCCCCTCTATCCTTTTGATATCTGCAGAGTTTGTGGCGATATCACCTGTTTCATTACTGATATTGGTAATTTCTGCCTTCTCTCATTTTCTTTGTCAGTATTGCTAGAGGTCTGTCAATTTTATTGATCTTTTCAAAGTGCCACTCCCTTTGTTTCACTAATTTTTCCTATTGCTTTTCTGTTTTCAATTTCAGTGATTTTCTTTCTTATCTTTATTATTTTCTTCTTTTTGTTGGCTCACACCTACAATCCCAGGACTTTGGGAGGCCAAGGTGGGCAGATCACCTTAGGTCAGGAGTTCGAGACCAGCCTGGCCAACATGGTGAAACCTTGTCTCTACTAAAAATACAAAAATTATCCAGGTGTGGTGGTGCACACCTGTAATGCCAGCTACTCGGGAGGCTGAGGCAGAAGAATCGCTTGAACCAGGAGGTGGAAGTTGCTGCAGTGAGCCGAGATCGCACAATCACACTCCAGCTTGGGTGACAGAGCAAGACTCCATTAAGAAAAAAAAATTTGTTGATTTGATAATTTTTATTTTGTAGTATATGCATTTGGTGTTATAAATTTCCCCCTTAGCACTGCTTTAGCTATGTCCTATGAATTTTAAGATGTTGTATATTCATTTTCCTTCAGTTCAATGTATTTTTAAAAATTTCCCTGAGATTTTCTCTTTGACCCATGTGTGGTTTTGGGGTTTTGTGAGGTTTTTTTGGTTTTCAGGTTTTTGGAGTTTTTCTGTTATTGATTGCTGTTTGATTACACTGTGGCTGGAGCACACATTCTGCATGATTTTCATTCTTTTGAATTTTTTGAGATTTGTCTTATGGCTCAGGATGTGGTCTGTTTTAATATATGTTCTACTGGGATTTACAAAAAAAAATGTATTCTGATGTTCTTGGGTGGACTGTTCTAATAATATTGATTAGATACTATTGGTTGATGGTATTTGGAGCTCTTCTATATCCTTGATGATCTTTTGTCTAGTTCTATCAATGGTTGATAAAGGGGTTTGAAGTCTTCAGCTGTAATCATGGATTTGTCTATTTCCCCTTTCAGTTCTATTAATTTTTGCTTCCCATATTTTGCAGTTCTGTTGTTTGCTGCATACACATTTAGGATTGCTATGTATTTTTGTTGGATTGATCATTATTACTATATAATGTCTCCTCTCCGATTCTGGTCATTTTACTTGCTCTGTAGTCTACTTTATCAGATATCAACATAGCCACTTCTACTTTCTTTTGATTAATGTTTGCATAAAGTATCTTTTAAAAATCTTTTTACTTTCAATCTGCTTATATCATTACATTTGAAGTGAGTCTCTTGTAGACAGTGTGTACTTGAGAAATGTTTTAAATCCAGTCTGTCAGTTTCTATTGTTTATTGGTGTTTTAAGACCTTGCATTTAATGTAATTATTGATGCATTAAGACTTAAGTCTGTCATTTAATATTTTTTGTTGTTGATTCTGTTTCATTTTTTCCATCTTTCTGAGGGTTACCTTAACATTTTTTAGAATTCCATTTTTGTTTTGATTACCAAAGGGATCTAAATATAGGGTGCGAATACGTGTCACAAGTAGGTTTTCCTCTGTATTTTGCTCAGTGCCTTGAAGGTACCGCTCCTTCAAGTCTCCTGGGTGTTGTACGGAGAATGTGGTGGTCCAGTTAGGGGAGATCTCAGATCAATGTGAAGAGGGTCTCTCATTAGACTCCCCATCTTGAGAGGTCTCTGCACCATGTAGACTAGCAAAGCTACTGCAGTCCAATTTTGCCTCGATCTTCAAACGTCCTTGTAGTACTATCAGCTTACATTCTTCATTTTTATCTGGACTCCACTTTTAAAAAAATAGTTTAGCCTGTTTATTTCTTACTATCTTGTTTGCTCTTCATTGCTTTTAAGAATTAAAAACATTTTTCCAGCATTTTAATTTGTTTTCAGCAGGAATTTTATTTGAGTAACCTAGTTTGCTATGTTTCTGGAAGTAGAAGTTGCAAATGCTTTTTAAAAGACTCTCTAGATTGAGTTATTTTGGTTGCAAGTTCAAAATAAGAGCGATTTGTGGAAGTTCCCTCAACAACAGGGGTGCCATTGCTTGTCTTCCCCCTCAAAGAAGACTCTGAGGCCAAGTTTTTATATAGATCACTTACTTTTTAATTTCCCAGGGGAAAAGGGACTAGGGGGCCTGGGCAAATGAAGGAGGGAGGAGAGAAAGCTGACTCAAGGCTGTGTCACCGAGCTACTTGCCACTGCTGGCAACAGGGGCTCAGTTATGCAGAGGACCCTCTGAGCAGTCATGGACAATGGGGTCAGAATAGTCCCCTTCTCTACAACGTGGAAGAGGGATATTTATCTTCCAGCTTCTGTCCCATGGATGGAGAGTTTCTCCCGGGTCTGTGAACTCCCCTGTGCTGCCACTTATGGGCCCCAGAAGAGATGAGTTCTGTCCCATGACAGGCATCCAGGAAGCCCTGGGCAGATGACAAGAAGCACCTGACGTCCTAGTGAAGCACCATCAGGACACAGGCAGGTCAAGAGGATGCGAGAGAGGCCCTAAAAGATGTCTGGACAAGGCTATGTACTATAAAACGAAAGGTCTGGAAGGAGAGAGGCAATCAGGCATCAGGGAGACTCCCTGCTCCACCTGCTCCAGGGGCAGTGTGGTCATCTTTGCTTCCTCCGTGGCTCCTCTGCCAGCCTGCTCCCTCTCCGTCCTCACGGGTCCTGGTCCCTCATCTCCCCAGTTTGCTCAAGGCTCACACACTGCAGCCTTCCCAGCCCCTGCTGCTGAATCCAGATAGGTATCCTCCTGGTCTCCGCTCTTGCAGCCAGTGAGCTCAGCCTCTGTGTTTCCCAATTCCCAGGAGGACTCCACTTGGCCGACTCATCTTTTTGATCCAGGCCACCCATGCCACGGCCCTTGGCAGCTTAGTGGTTGGCTGCCATCTGGTCCAGTGTTCACCCTGCTCCAATCAGCCAATGGGGAGGGACAGAGATTTGGCTGTTTACACAGAAGGGCTGTGGCAGGAAGACACTGTCAGCACAAAGGACATAAAAATGAAGGCAGGGAGCTTTGGCTTTGTTTTTTATTAAATCTTACGACTCCCAAGAATGGGCAGTGGGAGGAACTGGGCCTGTGGGGTCAGCAGGACCATCTGACGAAAAGAATGTGCAACGTTTTCCAACGTGATTCGTTTTGTCTTATTTTTTTTTTTAATCTGTGAATTGTTGGGTCAATTCCAACATGATAAAGAGCCACATTTGTTAATCTTGGCATTAAAATGATGTGTTTTCAAAATCCGAACAGAACTAAAGAAGTAACAAATTTTACAGAGGCAAGACTAAGAAGTAAAGAAGTCACATCCTGTGTGGAAAGTCTGTTTCCAAAGAAAAAAACACAGATGAGCAAAAACACTCTGCCGTGTGCTGAATAAAGACTTCCCGCAGCCTTGTGGGAAGCCGGAGCACTCTGCTCTGATGTGAGTGTTTGGGGATCCGGGTTCCGGACCAGGACCTCCTCTGGGGCTTCCGCACGCTGCTCATTGGGCGCGCCTTGTTTAGGGCTCTGTTGAGGGCATTGTGGTGGCAGTGGCACCCACAGAACAAGAAGGGCATGGGTAGAGGTCTCGAGGGCCTTATCTCTGGTGTGTCCGTCAGAAATGAGCGTCCTTCTACCTGCCAGTCCGGGCACCCTGACGTGCAGGAAGTAGGCCGAGACACTCCAGCTTGAGGAGCGGGGGCTGAGCTCAGCTTCCAGTACCTTTCGGGAACTTCTCATCTCTGGACATCGAAAACATGGAGCACCCACACAGCCCCCCGGCATGACAGCGAACACCTGGGTGGTCCTTTCTGCTCATTTATCAGCCCATTCCTTTCCCCAGTGGTGCTGCCGGTTCTACGTGGTTTCCACAGTTGCTTCCTTGCAGATGGAGACATGGAGGAAAACTCGGGCTATTTGCTGTTGTTTCTGTTGTTGTTTTGTTACGCTGTGTTTTCTCAAATCAGAAAACTCTCCGTTTGCTCTATTTCCAGCGGTGGGAATGGACTGTGCAGAGGCCACCCACACCTGGCAGGGGTCAAGATGAGCCCTAGGTCACCACGTTCGCTGGGACTCCTAGGATGGCACCTTTGCTGGGACTCCCAGGATGGCACGCCTGGCAGCAGTTCCTGTTTTCTTCGGTGTCATTGGAAACGCTGCTCTTTGGATGTGGGTTGTTGGGATGCCAATATATCAAGAAAGGTTTCCTTATTCTCCCTCCTGAAATTCTGCACAGACAACTGTTTTTAGCAACAGTGATGTAATTTCTATTTTCAGTGGCAGTTTTGAGCACCCTGTCAGTTGGAACTTTTTGTGTTGTAAACACACAGGAGTTCCAGCCCAAATGGAGGTAAGCAATAAGGACAGTACACTCACCTCGGTGGAGAGGCCAAAGGTTCAGGGACCTTCAGGAGAAGTCTGATCCAGCTGCTCAGTGATGCAGCGGGGACCGAGTGCCCTGCTCCCTCCACATCCCCAGGGGCTCCCCGTGCTGGCCTGGCAGCTCTGCAGAAGGCCACCCTAAAGAAAGGCAGCCGGTCCCAACTAGAGTCCCGGGGGTCACGCTGGCTGAGCCACCTTCTTGTTTCTTCCCCAACCCAGAGCAATTCTCACCTCCCTTGAAGGCCTTCCCAGGTGATGGGGGCCATGGAGACTGCACTGGACGCCTCTATGCACTGGCCGTGAAGCACTTGCTTCAGGAATCCCTTAGAAACCAGAGGCCCTAAACGCCATGGGACCCCAGGAGGAAGCACGTGTCCAGCTAGCAGTGCCCCTCTGTGGTGTGGAGATCGTTCTGCTCAGACATTCCCGAGTGAGGGCTTAGCAGCACAACTGGGTAACCTGTTGCTTCCAGCCCCTTGGGCCTGCAGACCCCCCACTAGAGATGGGCCCTCATGCCAGGCTTGTTACCTGGTGCAACATAGCCTCCTGCTGCACCCCATCCACCAGCTCTGCCAGCACGAGAGGTCATCCCACACCCTCCTGCTTCCAGACAACCGGCTGTCTCCCACGCCCCCCATCTGTACCCTCTGGGCTTTGCAGAGGCCCTCTGCTCTCCTTAGGGTTACAGAGCTCTGCATCCCTCTCCTCCCCTCCCCTGCAGCTGTCCCCCATCCTGCACCCCACACAGAGCCTGGGGCTCCACACTCCCTCACCACTGACCACACCTGCCAGGTGCTGCCTGCGTCTCAACTCAGGCCACCTGCTCCTGCCCTCCACGTTGGGGTCACGCAGTGAGTCTCCCAGGTCACTCTGCACCTACCTCTCCTTCGGTGTCCTGCCACCTAGGCGGCTGTGCCACTGCAGCCCTTGCTCCAGAATGCCTGCCTGGAAACTTCATCCCAGCTCCCCGAATGCACTCCCTTCCCACAGGACATCCACCCAAGACCACATCCAAACCTCCAAATGCCTCCTGGACACTTCACCTAGAGGCCTCACCTGTCTTGTGGCTCACAGAGGCTGGCGCCACCTCCTCTCCCCGCCACAGCCAGGCTGGTCTGCTCCCCCTCCTCTTCACACCCCCTCTCGGTGATCACCTGCTCCCCCATTTCCCGCCTCAAGCAGTGCCCCTCTGTGGCGTGGAGATCGTTCTGCTCAGACATTCCCGAGTGGGAGCTCAGCAGCACAACTGGGTAACCTGTTGCTTCCAGCCCCTTGGGCCTGCAGAGCCCCCACTAGAGACCCCCATTTCCCACCTCAAGGGCACCCTCCTCTGTGCCCCGCCCCTGGCTCCTACCTACGCAAGGCAGCAGCCTCCGGCCACCCTCCATGCCCAGCCATGCAGAGCCTGGGAAACGACAGGACATGTGGCTGCCCTTTCACAGCCCCTGTCACCTCCCCCAAGTCCAGCCAGAGTCGAGACGCCCCACACTGTGGCCCCCTGGCACAAGGCCTTGATCCTTCTTGAGCTCAGGGTGGGGGCAGTTTTGTTCTGTGAAGTTCCTTGGCCTTGAGCTTAGCTGGACCCCGCTCCTGGAAAGCCTGAGAGACAGACATTCCTCTATGCAAAGCCCCGTCTGAGTATCTGCAAGGAGCACTCTGCCGTTCTCACTCCTGGTTCAGGCTTTCATCTGCGTGGAGGGCCTTGTCTTCTGAGAGTCCCTGCCTCAGCCTCACCTGACTCCCAGAAGGCTCTGCGAAGGTTTGCTGGGCTGTTCCCCAAACAAGGGGTCACAGGAAGCTGGGGACTGCTGAGGGCGCGGGAGGCAGGGGAGACTACGTGTGCCCTTTCTCTTCCCCACCTGGATCCTGACTTTCCCTCACTGGAGACCTGAGGATGGAGTGCAGTGGCTTAGCTAAGCTTCTGCTAACAGCATGTTCACTGTTTTGAAACAGCAATGAAAGAACATTTGGGAGTTGGGGTATGTGCAGAGAAAACATTTTCCTTGAATGTCTTTACTGAATGGGTGGGAATAGGTATGTGTGAAGGGGAAAAGTTCAGGGTACAGTGGTCAGGTCCTTGGGAGACGTCGGGGAGGGCTGTTTGGCCCTGCTCCTGAGGAGGGTGGGCCCAGGCTCATCCTATACGCACTAGTCCCGACGCCTCACAATTAATCGAACGGCTGAAAACAAACATACAAAAATCCCTCAGCGTTGTATTACTAGGGCAGCGGCGTGATGTCATCTGTTCATTCCAAGCTGTCACCCTGAGGCTGAGTGAAGCACATGGTGAGAACAGGCAGATGGTGCCTTATGTGCATCGTGCAAACAAGGTTTGTGTAGAGGATTTTGCTCATGGACTGGAATTCATTGGTTATTTTATTCACGGCACGTTCAGCTCTGCAAAGCATCTTCTGCCTGCTTCGGAGGAGCGCGGTGCCATTTCCCTTCCTCCTTCAGACTTTCTTCTACGTGGAGGGCCCCGTCCTACACAGGTCCCAGTCTCAGCTGACACCCAGGCCCCGGGAGGCTCTGCGGAGATTTGCTGGGCCATTCCCTCGCACACGGGGCTACAACAAAGGTGGGCGCCCCTGAAGGGCCTGGGAAGTAGAGGCATAAGAATCTATGGCATAGCCTGTTGCACATAGTCTGATTATTTGGCTCAAAATCAATAATCAGATCCTGTGCAAAATGTTTTCATGTAGATGATCTTATTCATTGTCACAAAAACCAACAAGAAAGGTAGAATGGAGGTTTCTCATCCCTATTTTATAGCTGAGGAAACCAAGACCCAAATTCCATTTCCAACAGTGGCTTTCTGCTTCTTCCAGGAACACAGCATGACACGTGCTGTGAACCTCGGCTGTGGGACAACTGAAGGAGAGACAACACTCAGCAAAAACAGAACCCGAACCGCCCCCGTGTCTCTCAGCCCCTACTGCTCCACAGCCTGGGGTGCAGCAAACGTTTCCGCTGCGCTCAAAGGGAAGGCTTTGCTTTGGAGTCAGCGTGAGAGCGCGCCTCACCTCCCCTCCACCCCTCACCTGGTTGGGTTTGGATCTCAGCTCCCTGGCTCCTCGCTCTAAGCCCTGGAATGCGAACCCCAAGGGCCAAACACCCCGAGGCTCTCAGGTCCCAGGCGTGGACACCTTCCTGGCCTTGGCTGTCACGGCCCAGATGGAAGCAAAGAGAGCTCCCCTCTCCACCGGTCAGCTGGTCCTGCTGCCCTGAGAGCAGGAACCCAGGCCAGGCTCCGCACGGAGTTCCCCATCTACCGCTCCCTGGGCGGCAACGCAGAGGCCACCTGCCTCTCACTCTGTGGGTCCCACCTGCAGCCTGTCCCAGTGGATTCTGTAGGCTCCACAGTGATGCTGGGAAAAGACCAAACACCCAGACAAAGCATGTGGACGGCTGCCGATGCCAAAATTGCAGGAAGCAAGGGGAAGGCAGCTGACTGCGACACTTTGCCAACCATGTGCAACACTCCAGGTACCTAGAGGCAGCGAGGCGCTACTGAACTGGTTGGTTCCTGTCCATGCCTGCAGAGGCTGCTGTCGCAGAGGCAGGGCAGGGGTGCGTGGCTCTGCCAAGTATCCTTCTGGGATGAGCCGATTCTCTTGTCCCAGGTTGGGCATGATGGAGAGGCCAGGTGTGTTTGAGTTGCAGGCATTGGGGGTTTGCAAAGGGCTGTGATTTCCTGGGCCTCCCATCTTACGCAGGCTCTGGGTTCTCCTTGGTTCCTCCCTTGGAGCGGGGACCTGGCTTTGGAAGGCCCTGGATCTTTGCTGGTTCCTGCTGTTATCTTGCAGTGTGACCAAGGTCAAGTCCACACCCTCTTCCCAGGTTGTTTCCTCTGCAGTAAAATTGCCTTTTGGAACTGAGCCCTTCAAGGGGAGGTGGCTGAAACAGTGGGGGTGATGCTGCGTGCTAAGCCCCACCCCCTTCTCCTAAATGTCTACTTCTCTCCTTTTTGTCCTTTTTTACTTATTGATGGGTTCAACAGCCAAAAACCCTCTCTGAAACAGTGTCTTGGCCCAAGCCCGTCGGGGGCACTGTTGTGAGCCTTGATTTCTATGGATCTACGCCTGGAAAGCTTTTAGCATAGAATTGTTTAGGTAGAAGACCAGGACCACAGAACAGGACCAAGACCATGAAATAGGAAGCAAGATACGTCCAGCACCCAGTTCAAAGAGAGGGCTGGGGACGCCGACACTTCACCTCCTTCCCAGCAAACTTGGAAGGCGCCAGGGCATCCCTGGAGCTGCTGCTGGCAGAGAAGAATCAGCGTCCACACGTGCAGCTCACGCTCGAGGAAGGGCAGGGGCGATGTCAGAGCCATGCTTTGCCCAGTACATGCTTCTGGAATGGCCAGGATTTTAACCTTTAAGGTCTCAACTCCTTCTTCCTCCTCAGATCTTGGGATTTTGAAAATGATTCCTAAATGCCTTTCGATCTCAATTTTGCTCAAGGAGATGGACCTACTTTACTGCATTCCAACTGGAAACATTTTTGAGAGTAAAAATACCTGAAGACGTATTGAGCCTGGAGGTAGCCGACTAGAAATTAAAGCAGGGACCCCTCCGTCCTCTCCCCCTACTGCATTAAGCACAGTATGTCGGGGATCAGTGAGTTTCCATTGCCCTGCAATCAGACCTTTTGCTCTCTGAAATTTAGCCTTGATTTTGAAGCCCTGAGCTTAGTATATGTAGATGAGCTGACAGGCCCAGGGAGTCACTCAGAGAGGCTGGAGGTCCTTCAGAGCTGCGTTAGATACAGCGGGAGGGGGTCAAATTGCTAATTTCATCTGCCCCCCAGCCCTGAAAATTCCCAAACAGCAGAGAACTTCTCAGAAGACTTGTGAAGTTGGGAGTCTGCAGGTGGATGGGGGTGACGGCGTTCTACCCCAAGACAGCATTTTGAAGTTGAAGCTCAACTTAAAATATTTGTTCCTATTTTTGAGACAGGGTCTTGCTCTGTCACCCAGGCTGGAGTGCAATGGCACCACCTCAGCTCACTGCAGCCTCGACCTCCTAGACTTGAGCAATTCTCCCACCTCAGCCTCCTGGGTAGCTGGGACTACAGGCATGCACCACCACACTTGGCTGGTGTGTGTGTGTGTGTGTGTGTGTGTGTGTGTGTGTCTAGAAATGGGGTTTTGCCCTGTTGCCCAGGCTGGCCTCGAACTCCTGAGCTCAAGCCATCTTCTCTCCTTGGCCTCCCAAAGTGCTGGGATTACAGATGTGTGTCACCGCGCCCAGTCACCTTATGCTTTTTGGAGGGACATCACCAATCAGACAGTGGCCTGGGCTGGACACGGCATCCCTGGAAGATGGCCCCTCTCTAGGGTGTCATCTGCCGTTACCCAAGGACCCTCTTGTCTCTCTAGCTCCAAGTCTCCACAGAGGACGTGCTCAAAGTGAGGGTGCGTGGCCTTGCCCCCCGCTTCTCCTGCAAGCAGGTGGGGAGGGAAGCAGGTGGCAGGAGGAGGTGGCTGTCCGGGGCTGCCCTCCTCTGTGCCTGTGCGTGATTTCACTCTATGCTGAGTGACAGCAGGGACGATGGGAAACATTTCTGTCTGGTATCAAATGATCACCATCATTGGCCTCATGGCATCACCACTGTCTTCCTTGCTGGCACCTTCCCGTCCTCCCTCCAACCAGGGAGGTCTGACCCAGGCACAGGTGGGAGGAACCGTCACTCTGCCTTAGGGGTTTGCAATCTTGGGACATCAAACAGGTCCACGGTGCCTTGCACCTCTGCTCTCACATCTCTGCACCGTTTTCTGTACTGTTCATGTGACTCTCAGAGCAGGCGTGGCCAGGGAGCGTGACAGCTTTGTGTCCGTGTCCTGGAGCTGCCGCAACGAGGCACCGAGGGCAGCGGGCTCAGGCCTCAGATCCTGTCCAGGCGGTGGAGGCTGAAGCCCGAGATCACAGTGTGGGTGGGGCTGGGTCCTTCCCAGGCTGTTCAGGGGGGTCTCTGTCCCAGGCCTCTCTCCTGGGCATGCAGGTGCTAGCTCTGCCTGTGTCCTTCACCTCCCCTTCCCTCTACTTGTGTCTGCCTCTGTCCCCACATCTCCTCTTTGTGAGGACATTGGCCCTGTTGGATCAGTGTCCTCTCTAATGACCTCATTTTAATTCAGTGACCTCCGTGGAGACCCTCTCTCCAGAGAAGGCCTCCTTCAGATAAAGCCTCCTTCAGATAAAGCCTAAAGCACTGGTGGTCAGGACTTCAACGTGTGAATTTTGGGGGGACACACTTCAGCCCATTACAGACCTGATGGCTTCTGCAGGACACCCATCCCATCCCATGGCTTATGGAGGAAGAAGCCAAGTGGAGAGGGGGAGGTGGTCGGGCCACCCCTTCCATGGCCAGCAGCAACTGCGCCCGTGTCTGGGCACTTCCTGGGTGCTGGACCCGTGCAGAGCGTATTCATGCCTTGCCCCAACTCGTCCTGGAGGAAGGTGCTGTGAGCCCCCATGCATCATCGAGACGGAGGCCGAGGCGAGGGCAGGCGGGAGCTGAGACCCATCTCAGGAGGTGGATATTTTTATCACTGGGTGTTTGTATTTTTCTTATTATAAGACCCTTCGTCTCTTTTGTCTTGCACGTCATTTGTTGCTTGCTTTATTCTTATCTGGTTGTTTTCTGTGTGGGTTATGGATCCCCAAGCCGCGTTCCCTCGGTCCCAGCCCAGGTTGTGGCTCCCCTGTGTGCCTCCCAGGCCCCAGGATAGACGTCAGTCGTGTTCCCTTGTGGGTGCCTTCAGCTTAGCACCTGCCTGTCCTTCCAGGGGCCTCTAATACAGGACTTACGTCTTCATGAAGACACTAACTGTTCTGGTTCGTGTTCTCCGGAGGAGCAGAGCCGCTCAAGGTGTGCACATCAGAAGAGAGTGATTTTAAGGAACTGGCTCACACTGGCAAGTTCAAACTCTGCAGGGTGGGCCGGCAGGCTGGAAACCTGGGAAGGAGCTCATGTCGCAGTTCCAGGCCTAAGGCAGTCTGGGGGCGGAATTCCTTATTGCTCAGGGCAGGTCAATCTCTTTGTTCTAATCAGGCTTTCGACTGACTGGGTGAGGCCCACCCCCTTGGACGAGGGCCACCTGCTTTACTCGAATGCTAATGTCATCTAGAAACACCTTCACAGGAGCATCCAGAGTTCTGACCAAATATCTTAGCACAGTGGCCCAGACAAGCTGACCATAAATTAATCATCACACTGTCTAATGCCAAAATAATTCAAGTCTTTTTTTAAGTGAGAACAAGTTTATTAAGAAAGTAAAGGAATAAAGAATAGCCATTCCACAGGCAGAGCAACCCCAGTAGTTCAAATCTTTACTGAAGTCCCAAGATGCTTGTGGGAGGAAGGTGTACTCTGAACGTATGCAAAAATCCTAACATTTCTCTCTCCCTGGCCACTCTCCGCATTGCTTGCTATGACTCCCCACAAACTGCTTCCCTCACTCTCAGCCCTGAACCCAGAGATACCCCAGCCCCCAGCACTCCTGCACTTCCTTCTGCCTCCTGCTTTGCTCCTGTCCCGTCCTTCCTTCTCCTCCACAGGTGACTCCCAGCCACTTCCAGTCCTCTCACTGTCCCGATTTCTCCACCTTTGTCTCTTCACCAACCCTTAGGCCTTGCCGTGCAAGTCCAGGCACTGAGCCAGCACAGGCAGACTCCACCACCCCCAGGTGGGGAAGGGGAGCAGACAGCACAGGGCACTCTTCCTTCTGCACATTTCCTGGGCATTTCCACCCCATTGCTCGCGAAGTTTGGGCAGCTGGTAGCTTACGGAGCCAAGACTCCTCCGAGCCCCTCAAGACTGCAGGCCCAGCCTTCCCAGCTCCCGTTCAGATCGAGGAGGAGAGAATCACAGTGTTTCTGCTTCTCCAGCACCACTGTCCAAGGTGGAGATGATGTCAACAAAGGGGATACTGAAGCAAATGGAGTGGTGCAGATGGTGGGTCACTAAAACGCAGGTGGAAGGTACATGCTGCCACAGGCTGAAACAAGAAGATGGGAAGGTGGGTCTCTCTGTTGGAATACCAATCCTTGGCCCCAGAATTCCTGGTGGAGAATCCTCCAGTAAGAATGCTTGCTGGGCAAGCTCAGTTTGGGAGGAGTTAATCCAACAGGTCCTGGTTCTTTCATAAGGACCGAGGCCACTGTGGGAGCATGGGCTGCCTAATGCCGTACCAGTTGTTGCTAGATGAATGGTGGGAGCTGCTATGTAAATGTCTATTAGGTGCCTTTTCTACGATGTGTGTCCTCCTGGAATGGGGCTTCTGGCTTCCTCAGTCCTGGAGGCCCAGAGGGATGTAGGTTGTGCCTTTGGGGAAATGCTTCCAGTGACCTACATGTTACGTGCCTCTGTCCATATTTTCAACAAGCTTTTCAGACCACAGTTTTAGTGTTCACTAAGGAACTATTTCATTTGGCCAAGGGAGGCATACACATGTGGGTACTCTAAGATAACACAATTTGAAGAGATTTGATATGAAACTATCAGACTGGGGTATGATCATTCTCACTGCAAGAGAAATACTTGATTAAAATGCATTGAAGACATATTTTAAATGTGACCCTCTCTCAGTGCATTTAAGACAGATGCATTTTACTTTCCAGGCTTTTCACGTCAGGTCATGCCTGTGCCCACAGACAGGGGAGAAGGTGACATGAGGCTCCGAGCTCTGGAGCCCTGGAAGTCAGGCAGGCCCTGCTGTAATCATAGCCCCTTTACTCCCAGGCAAGTCAGCTCGCCTTACTAGACCTCTGTGTGCTTCTCTGTGAATTGGGGATAAGGGAGAGAGTCCCTGTTACTTGCGTTTTCATGGGCTTAGTCCTCTCTGTCCAACGGATGTGTGAAAAAAGGTGACTGTGGCATAGACATGGTCACCAATGGACCAGCCGCTTACTGCGTCGTCCCCACTCGGACATTCCTGCCCCCTGACTCCTTGTGGCTCCTCCCATCTTCTTGGGCATGCCTAAGAAGTGAGTCTCTCCTGACCGGTGGATGCAAGGACACAACTGAGACTGAGCACCGAGGGGACGTGGCGCTGGGAGCTTGTCCCGGGAGAAGCGACTGAACCCAGAAGGGCCCTGTGGGAAAACTGATAAAGCCTGAAATGTGTGTGCAGACATGGACCTCTTTATTACACACAATGACCATTAAAATCTCTCCTGCTGTGGTGTGATTATTTTCCATAAATTATTGGGGTACTGGTGGCATCTGGTTACATGAGTAAGTTCTTTAGTAGTGATTTGTGGGATTTTGGTGCACCCATCACCTGAGCAGTATACACTGCACCCTGTTTGTGGTCTTTTAATCCCTCGCCCCCCCTCCACTCTTCCCCCAAAGTCCCCAAAGTCCATTGTGTCATTCTTTTTTTTTTTTTTTGAGACGGAGTTTCACTCTGTCACCCAGGCTGGAGTGCAGTGGCCAGATCTCAGCTCACTGCAAGCTCCGCCTCCCAGGTTTATGCCATTCTCCTGCCTCAGCCCCCAGAGTAGCTGGGACTACAGGTGCCCGCCACCTTGCCTGGCTAGTTTTTTTGTATTTTTTAGCAGAGATGGGGTTTCACCGGGTTAGCCGGGATGGTCTCGATCTCTTGACCTCATGATCCACCCATCTCGGCCTCCCAAAGTGCTGGGATTACAGGCTTGAGCCACCGTGCCTGGCCCATTGTGTCATTCTTATGCCTTTGAGTCCTCACAGCTTAGCCCCCACATATCAGTGAGAACATACGGTGTTTGGTTTTCCATTCCTGAGTTACTTCACTTAGAATAATAGTCTCCAGTCTCATCCAGGTCACTGCAAATGCTGTTGATTCATTCCTTTTTATTGCTGCATAGTATTCC
Source organism: Macaca thibetana thibetana (assembly GCF_024542745.1). NCBI lineage: Eukaryota > Metazoa > Chordata > Mammalia > Primates > Cercopithecidae > Macaca > Macaca thibetana. The sequence continues at coordinate 3,715,988 of NC_065589.1, forward strand.
GTCATATATATATATATATACACACACACACACACACACACATATATATATATACACACACACACACACACACACACATATATATATATACACACAGACACACACACACACACACACCAGAGTTTTTTATCTACTCGTTGATTGATGGGCATTTGTGTTGACTCCACGATTTTGCAATTGTGAATTGTGCTGCTATAAACATGCATGTGTAAGTATCTTTTGCGTATAATGACTTCTTTTCCTCTGGGTAGATACGGTAGTGGGATTGCTGGATCAAATGGTAATTCTACTTTTAGTTCTTTAAGGAGTCTCCACACTGCTCTCCATAGCAGCTGTGTGAGTTTACATTCCCACCAGCAGCGTAGAAGTGTTCCCTGTTCACTATGGTGTAATTTTTAAGTTTAAGCTTTTGATCTCAGATGAATCTATCTACCTACCTACCTACCTATCATCTGTCTACCTATTATCTATCTGTCCTAAAATATTAACAAGCTTACAATGGAAAAGAGCTCTTGTCTTCCTCCTTTCACATCCCAGAGCCCCAGCGTTGGGAGGGTTCTTTCAGTGTTTTTATCCATTTCTTCTGGTATTAATCTCCATATTTAAAAATGACATGCTTAGGCTGTGGAGTGCGGTGGCTCACGCCTGCAATCCCAGCACTTTGGGAGGCCAAGGCGGGTGGATCACCTGAGACCAGGAGTTCAAGACCTGCCTGGCCAACATGGCGAAACCCCGCCATGTTTCTCTAAACTCTACTAAAAGGTACAAAAAATTAGCCAGACGTGGTGGCAGGTGCATGTAATCCCAGCTACTCTGGAGGCTGAGGTAGGAGAATCTCTTGAACCCGGGAGGCGGCGGCTACAGTAAGCCCAGATTGTGCCAGTGCACTCCAGCCTGGGTGACAAAGCGAGACTCCATCTCAAATAATAATAATATACTCTCAAATAATAAAATACTAACAAGCTATTATTAACAAGCTATTATTATTATCTCAAAGAATAATAATAATAATAATTATAGCATGCTTAGAATGTTCTTTATGAATTCTTCAGTTCTAGGCGTGATCTTCTGTCTTTCCACCCCGGGAGCCGAGGACTCAGCTCTTCAACATCCACCTTCCTGCCTGTTTCTGCTCCTCTTGCGCCTCTCTGAATTAAGTCTTAATTAATAGTTGAATCTGTTTTCCTGTTTCCATCGTTATAGCTGTGATACAATCACAGTTCGCAAAACGGAATCACATACTGCAATCCCACTTCTTTCCTTTTCAAACTTTTTGTTTTTCTTAAAGTTAATCATTGTTTGTTTCCTGTTTTCCCTTTTCTTTTTTTGGTGTGTGTGTGGCTTTTCATGAACTTTTCACTCGTTCAGCCCCAAACTTTGCTAAAAAAACAAAACAAAACAAACAAACACACACACACACACACACAAAGCACCCAGGGTCTCTCAGCGCCATTGCTTTCCTTGCAGACATTGCTTTGGTGACACACCCAGCACTGGGCTGCTTTGCCCGAGGCCACACTGGAACCCTGCTTGCGATGTTGCTGTCCTCTAGGCGGAATCGTTTGCTTCCCAGATCTGCTGGTTTTCGCCCTAGTTTTGGGGGAGCTTGTTGAGCCAGGCCAGCAGGGAGGGGAGCTGACCTTTTCCCGTTTGCCTCAGAGATCCCTGCTCTGTGCCCTCTGGTTGGGGGTCAGTGGGGGCCTGTGGAAGGCGACCGGTGTGGGGGAAGAGAGCAGACCAGAGTTTCTTCCCTAGCTCTGTCCCTCCCAGTCGTGCGTGCACAGCCCTCAGGAGCCTCCACAGAGTGTCCTGGGCTCCAGTGAGCGCGCCTCCCCACTGGCAGCTCACCGCCTGCTGCCACCCCAGCTGTGAGCGCCCCACATTCTGCCGCACCTCACACATAGCTCCAGCCAAACTTCCCTTAAACCACGGAATCTGGGCGTGGGCCTGGGGTCCTGCAAGGTCCTGGTGGGGAGGCCTGGGGCTGCTGCTGATGTCTTTACTCTGCACTCACAGCTGACAGGGCACCTGGGTCCACACGCCGGGGGTCGAAGCCGTCACCCCACTGTCCCAGCACTGCTGTGGGGCTGTCCAATGTGGTTCCAATGGACAAGGCTTTGCTGAGGCCAGGGGGCCTGGCTTCTCCCCACTCCTGTTTCCACAATGGGGTCCCCCATAGCCTGTCTCCCGCCATGGCTCTCTCTGTTCCAGCGTGGAGCAGTGATGTCCCTGGAGATTCAGAAAGACTCACGGGGTTCCTGCAGCCCAGCCCACCTTCCTTCTAGTCCTAGAGCCTGGGTGGGTGGTCAAGGCAGTGGGCTTGGGTACCCCAGGCCAGGCCCACTGGGTTCCCACAGATGGTCTTGACCTTGGCTGAGCCTCCACTGATTGTAAAGGTGACACTTAGCCCTCTTCCGCCTCTCTGTTGTTTTATTTTTCCAAATTGCTCAGAACCTGGGCGGGGGAGAGGGACGATAACTACTAGCTCCCTCTATCATCCTAGCACTGGTGCTTTGACGTCAGCACTGTGTGCGGCTGTGGGCCGCGCTTCTTTCCCTCCCTCCTCCTTCTTTCCCTCCCTTCTTCTTCTTTCCTTCTCGGTGTAGGACATTCCCATGGCCCTTTCAACCTGGAAACGCCTCTAAGCTCTGAGTCCTGCTCCTCTCTGTTCTGTCTTTCTGGGACTCCTCATTGGACTTCCTGGATTCGTGCTCTGCTCAAATCTTGGTTGTTTTTTTTTTTCTCTTCTTCTCTTTGTCATTTTGCTCTGCTGCATGTGATTTCCCTCATTTCATCTTCCAAAACTGCTACTAAAGTTTCCATTCAAAAAAATGGTTTTCCTAATTCACAGGAGATCTCTGGAATTCTCAGTTTTCTTTTTTGCCGGCCGCTGTATCTCGGAGATACGGGAGCTTCTCTCCAGCAGCACCTCTGACGTGGTTCTCCCCCTTCCCCTGTGCTCTTTTTTCTCTGTGTTTGTTCTGGCCTGTCTGTCCCGGGTGTCCATTTATAATGGAAGCTGAGAGGGGTTCTCCTGCCTCCGGCCTGGGCTTCCAGTGGCTGGCGCTGAGCAGGGGAGAAGTGGGGAGCCTCCTAGAGTTACCCCAAATCCTCCATTCCCACCTGCTCCACACGGCTGTGCTGGGGTTCAGACCCTTCCTGGACTCCTCCAGCTGGCAGGAGTGGGGGAGAGTGGTCATCAATTCTGAGCTGGGAAGAGGGTCCCCCCATGCCTCTTGCAGACCATCAGCCAATCCTGCGGCTTTAGCCCCATGCTGTACCTCAGAATTAGAGGTTTTGTCACCTGCCAGTCCCCAGTCCTTCTGGGACCAGCCTGCTGGTCCAGCTTGCCAGACTCAGGCCTCTCTGCTGCATTTCCGCTTTCGAGGTTCAGCCGAGGAGCTGCCCACCCTTTCCCACTCATCTTCCATGAGCCTGCCAAGGTCTCCTGTCTGCAGGCTGCCCCCGTCCCTCTCTCCTGTGCATTCACAGGTCATTCCTTCTTTGATGTCACTTTCAGGGTCTGTATTCATTCCCTGTGGCTGCTGCACCAAGCACCCACAAACTGATGGCTTCAGAAGTGGATTCTCCCAGAATTCTGGGGTCAGAAATTTGAATCGAGGTGTGGGTGGGGCTGGTTCCTTCTGGAGGCTCTGAGGGAGCACCGGCTCCAGGCTGCTCTCCAGCGTTCCTTACTTGTGGACACATCACTCCCATCTCTGGCTCTATCATCTCCCGGCGTTCTCTGAAATCTCCCACTACCCTTCTGTTGTAAGGCTGGCCTTGGATTTAGGAGCCACCCCAAATCCATATGGTCTCATCTCCAGATCCTTCACTTAATTACATCTGCAAAGGCTGTTTCCAAGTAGGGTCCATTCACAGGTTCCATGGGTGCAGATGTAAACATATCTTCTGGAGGATTTCAGGGGGGAACACTGATAATCAGGCATGTGTAAACACACAAACACCTAAACACACATCCTGCGATGCAGAGCTGCCGGACAGCTTCTTGCCCTCCCAGCTCCCTCCCACGCTTCATCCCGAGACCCCAGGAACCCGGGCATAGCCTGGTCATCCTTCCTGGCCAATGCACCCCTGCATCGCTCCCATCCCTCTCCCCTCCTCCGGCTCCCACTCATGCCCTCCCCACTTTCTTTCAGCAGTCGGGTCTGTTTCCTGAATCACTGAGTCAGCGAGTGATGAGAGCTGCTGGAAGCATGTGGAGGATGGGCGATTCCGCTCAGCCTTGGATGGGGTGGTAGGAAAAAGGCAGCCCTAAGCCCAGCCCGGGTCAGGATGAGAGTCTTCATTCAGGAGGACAGAACTGGCAGGTGGCAGCGAGCAGGCCCAGGAGTAGATATTGGAGTCTTCCTCTCAGGGAGACTGGGGCTTGGAGGGGGAAAGTCAAGTCCACTGGGGTGTAAACCAGTGTGGCCATGAGCAGGCAAAGGGCCTGGCTGTTTCTAAAGAGCCCTGACTCTCCCAGGCAGCTGTCAGCTTCCTTTAGGGAGAGGACACTTTGAGTCTTCCTGCGGGCTGGGAGTCAGAACAGACCTTTGCACTATCTGTCAGTTATGAGGTGCCCACATTCAATCCCATGAGGGCTGCCATCGCCGTGCTCTCTGGGCCTTCGCTTGCCCTGGCCGTTGCCGCTCAGGAGGCTCCCATCCTGTGTGGGCAGTGAGGCGGTGCTCCGTGGATGGAGGGTTAGACTTGTCTCGCCCCAAGCCAAAGGGCTTAAGCGGGAGACAGACTGTGGGTGATGCCGCCCACAGAGAAGCAGGATGCAGGGACGGTACAGATGGCCCCGGCCCCAGACGACATGGCATCTTAGTCTGTGGGTTGAAGGCATCTGTGGGGCAGATTGCCCCTTTACAGGTTGGCCCCTATGTGTGGCGGCCCACAGGCGTACCCATGCCACACACAGTGAGGTGTTTGAAGAGCCTCCGACGGCATCGTTTCTATGACTGATCGCCATTTTCATGGCCCTGCAGGCACAGGATAACGCAAGGCTGCACCTGGCCTCTGTAGCCACGTGGAGTATACTGCCCCTCCCCAGGAACCCCCCTGCCCACCCGGGCCACCCTCTTCCAGACAGTCCGTTCCCACTCAGCCTTACCCAGAGGCTTACCCAGAGGTCTCCTGTGAGGGCCCCCACCTCCTCTTCTGGGGTGCTCAGGGCTGCCAGCAACCCCTCAAACTAAGGTCACTCAGAGCCACACGGCATCCTGCAGACGGCACTGGGGCCACAGGGAGATGGCTGACCTCGGGCTGAGTTCCCGTTGCCTCTTGGCTGCCCCATGACTCCCGGCTCCCACTGGACCTGTGTTCCATCAGCTACAACCTGGAGGCCCACCTCTGTCTGCAGTTGCTTTCAAAAGCAAAGAGTGAGACTTTTCCATCGAGACGTGTTGGTCTTGGCCACTGCACAGGCCCAAGGCTGTGTTTCAGATCTGAGCCTGTGGACCTGCAGAGGAACCCCCGCCCCCCGCGTGTCTCGCCCTGCGGGGAAATTCAGACTCAAGGCCCCCACCTGCCTGGCCAGTGGTCCTCCCTCAAGGATGGTCTGCGATGCCAGGGCCTGGCTGGGTGCAGAGGTCCCAGCAGCGCTGCTGCTCCCTCCGGGTTCCCTCACCCCACGTGTCTGCACCCAGGCCCCTCAGCTTGACCTGGTCGCCTGACAGCTGGGGCCTCCGTCGGGCTGCCCTTGAACACAGGTGGAAGTGAGGGGGATTTGGGGTATGTTTTCCTTTAGAGAGCCCCTGGGGCTCTGAACGCTCTCCTGTTCTGCGGACTCAGTCATCTGACCCTGAAAATACGTGCACACCAGCTCTCACAGATCTGTTCTCAGGGCCATGACTTCAGGGGGCTCTGGTTAACGCCAGAGCAGTTGTGAGACCCTGGAGCAGGAGCCAGCACAGGGAAGTGGCCCCACAACACCTGGGGAGGAGGAGCCAGCAGCAGGTTACAGGACAGCATGTACCTGCGTCCACAGACATGCATCGCACACACGCAAACACATGCATGCCAGCGTGCGTATGGAGCCGTAGATACACACGTGCGTGTTCTGGAAGCCAGCGCCTTCCTGCCCCTCTTCCAGGAGTGTGTGTGCAGGGGTGAAAACAGGAAGTGAGCCTGTATTCACGGCCACGTATTTCCACGCAGCCTATGGTGTTGGTGACCGGCTCCTAGGGCACCCAGAGTTGGAGACAAAGCCCCAGGAGAGACCCCAGGAGAGGCCAGGGCTGGGGGAGAAGGAGACCCTGATATGCCGACCAGAGTGTGGGGCGGGTGGGCCGGGAACAGGCAGCCGCCAGTGATGCCCAGAGATGCAGCCGCCACAGGGAGGCCCTGGGATGACCCCCTTGGCTGGGTCACTGCTCTGAGGCCCCCACTGAACTCCATCCCTGACCTCCCACGTGGGGTCAGGTTGCCCCCTCATTTGCATGGGGCACTCTCATTCCTCACCTCCTCTGCCTTGGGCTTGGGTGTGGACACTCACAGGGCCGGGTCCCCCACAAAGGTGACAAGGGGCTGTTGCTCAGCAGGAAACCAGGCTCAGGGCACTGGGCAGAGGAAGAATGAAGTTTTAACTTGGAAACCAAGAAAGAGACTCCTTCTGGCCCCGCCGTCCATCAGCTTTGCATTGTGTGATTTGGGATTATTTCTATTTGAATCACTTCAGGAAGGAGGGCATTGTGACCTCCGCTGTCTTCGTGGCCCCTACGGGCCTCTGCAGAGCTTGCCAGACAGTACGGGGGAGGGCGGGGCCTCCTGCTGCTGGGACCACTGCTGCCCTATTCTCTCTCCCCAGAGTCTCGTGTGTGCACACGTGTGCATGTGTGTGCTGGTCGTATGTGCATACATTCATGTGGCATGGGTATGTGTGCGTCTGTTTGAAGTGTGCCAAGTGTGTGCACATGCATTGTGTGTGCCTGTGTGTGTGGTGTGTACATGCATGTGTGTGTGGTGTGTGTGTACATGCATGTGTGTGTGATGTGCATGTGCAGTGTGTGCATGTGTGTGTGGTGTGTGTGCATGTGTAGTGTGTGTGTGTACATGCATGTATGTGTGTGGTGTGTGCATGTGCAGTGTGAGCTTGGGCATGTGTGTGGTGTGTGTGCATTGTGGTGTGTGCGCATGTGTGTACACGCATGTGCGTGTGTGGTGTGTTCATGTGCAGTGTGGGCATGTTTGTATGTGTGGTGTATGTGCATGCATGTGTGTGTGGTGTGTGCATGAGCAGTGTGTGTGTGTGTGGTGTGTGTGCATGTGCGGTGTGTGCACGTGTGTGTACATGCATGTGTGTGGTGTGTGTACATGCGTGTGTGTGGTGTGTGCATGTGCAGTGTGTGCATTTATGTGTGTGGTGTGTGTGTACATGCATATGTGTGCTGTGTGCGTGTGCAGTGTGTGCATGTGTGTGTGTGGTGTGTGTGTACATGTATGTGTGTGTGGTTTGTGTGCATGAGCGGTGTGTGGTATGTGTACATGCATGTGTGTGTGGTATGTGCATGTGCAGTGTGTGCATTTGTGGAAGCCAGTGCTGTACCAAGGTCATCACCAGGAGCCAGATGGAAGCTGAGGTCATGCTGGTGTTTCCAGAGCTCGTGTCCTTGCCATGGTGGACCTGGGGGCAGGGTGGGAGTGGGAAATGAGGCTTACAGGCCACCGCCATCTTGCCAGAGATCCCTACTTCCAGAACTCCTGTCTGGGAGCTGGGTGGGCTATGTGTGCCCACTGCTTGGTGAGCAGCTCCACCCAGCAGACCCCAGTACCAGGCGTCCCCCAGGAGACATGCCTTTGGTGTCTCAGGGTAGTGACCTGGTGACTCACAGTCCCCAGAGCTGGAAGCCTCCACCCTGGGGTCCACAAGCACCACCCACCCCCACAGTGCTCATGGGTGCTGACATGGTAAGGAGGCAGCGGGCAGGTCATGGACCCTTGCCCTCATGCAGAGGTGCCCACCTGCACCAGACCTGGGCTGACTCTCCTTGGTGGCAGATCATGGTCCTTGTGGGATTTCTGGGCAGGATTCCAACCTAACCTGCACATCCGGGTGCTCCATCCTTAGCCAGCTGCCTGGTGAGCTCACAGTCAACATGGCACGGATGCACGTGGAGCAGACAGTGACTCGTTCGGACAGGCAGGCAGGTGATGGCACAAATGAATGCCATGCTTGGGAGAGCAGGGAATACCACCCAGGGTGAGCAGCAGGGAAGGCTGGCCCTGACTTTGGACAGCAGGGACGGTGCACAGGATGGGCACACTGCTGTATCAAGAGTGGGGCATAGGTGTGACAGCAATGGTCTCTCGTGCTGAGGCTGCTGGGGAGCAGCAGAGGACTAGGCACTGGGAAAGGGCTGAGGCCCCCTCTGCTCTCCCAGGCCCGGGTCTGTTCACACTGGCAACCATGTTAGAGTTGGTAGTTTCTAGAAATTTCTGCAATTATGCACCGCATAAAACGTCTCACATCCTCTCTCGTGCCTTTTAAAGTGAAGCAATACTGATTCCTGGGACCTGTTCTGACTCTCTCAGGCCATGCCCGGAGCTGCGAAGTGGAGATGAGAACAGAGATGGGGAGACCATGGCTGCGCGGAAGTCTTTATTTTTCCTGGGTGGGGAGCAGGATACACAGCCACACTGCAGTCACTTAGCTTGTAAAAATATCTCAATAAATAAAACAAACAAGCAACATATACACTGAACAGAGAATATTTTTTTTTTAAATGGCTAGCCGAGCAAATCATGGAGAAAGAAAAAGAATAGCGGCATGAAAATAAGAATTCCAGGCTGACTTGAAACAATCATGCAGAGGCTCGGGGGAGGGGAAGGAACTCGGGGGTCCTCTTCTGAGAGCCTTGGTCCAGTTTCAACAGAATTGTACAAGAATGCATTTCTGTTTTATTAAAAAAATAGACATTAAAAAAGGCACTTAGAGGGAAATACAAATTCAAAATCCAAATCCTCGTAAATGTGTTCCTGAATCTAGACATTTTCAGAAAGAATAAGCCTCCCCCAAAACATAAGACCCAAAAGAAAAATCCCAACAGAGACAAGATGACCATGACAACATCACCAGCAAGAGGGCTGGGAGTGCCCTTCCTATGTGGGGACCGTCCTGGGGGAGGACGGGAGCCCGGGTCTTCTGTCCGATGTCACTGCTGTCCCCTCTCTCGACGCTGGTGGAGGGCAGAGGTGAGGGCCTCCTGAGGTTGTTCAGGTTTCAGAAGTTACAGACTCGAATGCATCCCAATTCCACTTGCGCTGCCGACGCGACGGACAGCCTGGAAGATAAGGAAGGGAGACGGTGAGATAAGGCCGCCTCGCTCAGCATCCTGCAGGATTGTCCTGAGACCGTCCGTCCCAAGGCTGGGTGGGACGGGACACGGGGCAGGCCCTGAGAGAGCTGGCTCTGTTCTACTCAACGCTCCTCCCAAAAGACACGGGACAGGTGACTGCTACGGGGCCAGCCCAAGCTTCTGCAACCCCTGCCCCCAGGGCCAGGCCAAGCCCAGAGCACCCTTTCCCACCCCCCAGGGCCCTTTCCTGCCCCCGAGTGCACTCTCTCTCACACTCACCGCCCCTAGGCCTCTCCCTGGCCAGTGCTCGGCATGGCCGTGAATGCTGTCTGGCTGTGGGTGAGCCCCTCAGAACAGGCTGCCTGGGGACAAGATGTGCACACTGGCCCTATCCAGGCCTGAGGGAGCTGTGGGGTTTTGGGCAGCAGAGGGCTGTGTTTCAGGAGGACGACGCAGAGAAATGGGTCAGCCGCTGGGGGGAGCTCTCTACGGTGGATTCTTGCTTTAAAATTTGTGCTTTTGACACAGATTCACAGGAAGTTGCAAAAACAACATAGAGATGTCCCATGTGCCTTTCATGCAGCTTCCACACATACCACACCCACAAACACACCCCACCCCCACATACACACACACACACACCACACAAACATACCACACACTACACACACCACGCAAACATACCACACACTACCATACACCCCACACTGCACATACACACCACATACGCATACCACACACACAAACACACCACACTGCCACGTATACACACAAACACACTACACAACCACACACACTATACACACCATGCAAACATACCACACACTACCATACACCCCACACTGCACATACACACCACATACACATACCACACACACAAACACACCCCACCCCCACATACACACACACACACACACCACACAAACATACCACACACTACACACACCACGCAAACATACCACACACTACCATACACCCCACACTGCACATACACACCACATACACATACCACACACACAAACACACCACACTGCCACGTACACACACACTACACACACGACACACCACACTATGCACACCACACACCACACAAACACACCACACCCGCGCATACAAACACACACCACATACACCACACACCACACAAACATACCGCATACTACACACACACCCCACACTGTACATACACACCACATACACATACCACACACACAAACACACCACACTGCCACGTACACACACACACTACACACACCACACACACTATACATACCATGCAAACATACCACACACTACCATACACCCCACACTGTACATACCCACCACATACACATACCACACACACAAACACACCACACAACCACGTACACACACAAACACACTACACACACCACACACCACACTACACACACCACACACCACACAAACACACCACACCCCCACATACACACACACACCACACACACCCCGCACTGTACATACACACCACATACACACACACAAACACACCACACCCCGACATACACACAAACACACATCACATACACCACACACCACACAAACATATCACACACTACACACCCACCCTACACTGTACATACACACCACATACACACGCAAACACCACACACACAAACACACCACACCCCCACATGCACACACAAACACATACCACACACCACAAACACACCGCATACTACACACACCCCACACACTGCACAAACATATTACATACATATCCACACAGACGATATACCACGTTATATACCACACATACAATGGTGTCACCACGTCACACCCAAGCATCTTACACCAGTAGACACCAACAGCTTATTCATATATCACTCGTGTGGGTGCGTGTGGTGTGTGTTTGTGTGTGGGGGGTTGTTGAGGGTGCGTGTGGTGTGGAGTATGTATATGTGGTATATAGTGTGCAGTGTACATGGTACATGTGTATGCATGTGGTATGTTTGTGTAGTGTGTGTAATGTGTGGTATGTTTGTGTGGTGTGTGGGGTATGTGGTTTGTGTGTGTATGTGGGGGTGTGGTGTGTTTGTGTGTGTGGTATGTGTTTGTGTGTGTATGTGGCGTCTATGTACAGTGTGAAGTGTGTGTGTAGGGTGTGATATGTGTGGTGTATGTGGTGTGTGTTTGTGTGGGGGGTTATGTGTGGTGTGGGATATGTATATGTGGTATATAGTGGGCAGTGTGTATGGTATGTTATCTATGTGTATGTGGTATGTCTGTGTGTGTGTTGTATGTTTTTATGGTGTGTGGTGTATGTGGGGTGAGTTTGTGTGTGTATATGGGAGTGTGGTGTGCTTGTGTGTGTATGTAGTGTGTGGTATGTTTGTATGGTGTGTGGTGTATGTGGTGTGTGTTTGTGTGTGTGTATGTGGGAGTGTGGTGTGTTTGTGTGGTATGTGTGTGTCTATGTGGTGTGTATGTGCAATGTGGGATGTGTGTGTAGTGTGTGGTTTGTGTGCCGCGTGATGTGTGTTTGTGTGTGGTGGTGTATGTGGTGTGTGTTTGCATGTGGGGGTGTGGTGTGTTTGTGTGTGGTATGGGTGTGTATGTGGTGTGTATGTACAGTGTGGGGAGTGTGTGTAGTATGTGGTATATTTGTGTGGTGCATGGTGTGTGTTTATGTGTGTACGTGGGTATGTGGAGTGTGTGTGTTTTTGTGTGTGTATTGTGTGTTTGCGTGTGAGTGGCATATGTGTACTTCCTGCAGTTTCATCATGCGTGTTGTTTCCTGCACCCCCCACTGTGATCAAGACACACAATTCTTCCAGCCCCACAAGGTCCCCTCCTGCCACACAAATGACTTCCAAGCGCACTTGTGGGCCAATCCAACTGTGGGTGTGCCAGGCTCAGTGCAGCTCCGGGCTGCAACCTGCTGTCCCAAGCACCTTGGAGGAAGAACCCACTCAGGCGCTACCCAGAGCCTTGTTCCCACCTGCAGGGGAAGGAGACCCAGGCAGGAGGAAAGTCCAGGTCCTCCAGGAAGCCGGGGTGGAGACCCCGACGCCGCACCGCCCTCTGTGCCCGCCAAGCTCAGAGAGAAGGTGCTGGGAGGTGGCCGGGGCCAGCGTCTGAGACCCAGGGTGCACAGGGATGTGGTGTCATAAGCCCAAGGTCTTGGGGCACTGCAGTGGGGCCCACAGGGCAGGGGACATACCACTGGCATCAGCCCTTGGTCGGGGGTGTGGCGAACACAGGTGGGCCCCGCACCGCGCCCCAGGGCTGCTTCTGCCACACACCCAGGCCAGCCTGCAGCAGCCCCCAAGCTGTGTTGCTGTCCTGCCGGGTGACCTGAGCTCTAGCAAGGATCTCTGAAGATTCGCCCTGAGCCCCGGGACCTTTGCTGCCCACCACAGGGCCTGGCCCATGTTAGGACTCACTCCCATGCCCGTGGCACAAACATGAGAATAGCCAATTGACCGGCAGAGCTCGTGGGAGGCCAGTGTTCAGCGAGAATGTGTTCAGCGAGAATTATTAGAGAGCTCCCCTCAGCTAAGGGGCAAACCAGCGCGACAAAGACCCTCCTCCCCGAGAGGGGCTGAGCGTGGTGGGAGGGGTGGGTGTCGGCCCAGAGGCAGGCATGGGCTCCCCAAGGCAGCCGCCAGGAGAGGGGCCACCATGAGGATTCTGCTGCAGGGAAGGAGGTCCAGGGAGGCCCCAGGCACTGGGGACAGGATGTGGAAGCCACATGTGGAAGCTGGAGGAACGTGTGATGTGGTGCTCGGTGACATCGTGTGTCTGCGTCTGTGAGTGTGCCCACTAATGTGAGAGTGTGTGAGTAGGAAAGAATGTCCAGAAGTGTCAGTGTGTGTCCATGTGCAAGTTGTGTAAATTGCATGTATGAGTGTGTGCATCATGTAAGGTGGTCTGTGTGTGTGTCAGTGTGCGTGTGTGTGTCTCTGTGAGCATGTGCATCCATGAAGTCTGTGTGTCCCTGTGGGAGTGTCAGTGTGCACGTGTGTGTGTGTGCATCCGTGTGTGTGTGTTTCCCGTGGAAGTGATAGTGTGTATGTTTGTGAGTGTGTACATCCATGTGAGTGGGTCCGTGTATGTGTCTGTGTGTGTGTGTGTAAGCATGTCCATCCTCATGAGTGGGTCTGTGTGTGTCCCTGTGGGAGTGTCAGTGTGTAGGTGTGTCTCTGTGTGAGTGTATGCATCCGTGTGTGTGTGTTTCCCCGTGGCAGTGCTAATGTTCATGTTTGTGAGTGTGTACATCCATGTGAGTGGGTCCGTGTATGTGTGTGTGTGTTTGTGTAAGCATGTCCGTCCTCATGAGTGGGTCTGTGCGTGTCCCTGTGGGAGTGTCAGTGTGTAGGTGTGTCTCTGTGTGAGTGTGTGCATCCGTGTGTGTGTTTTCCCGTGGAAGTGCTAATGTGCATGTTTGTTTGTGTGTACATCCACGTGAGTGGGTCCGTTTGTCAGTGTGTGTGTGTATTTAAGCATGTACCTCCTCGTGAGTGGGTCTGTGTGTGTTCCCATGGGAGTGTCAGTGTGCATGTTTTTGTGTGGGTGTGTGCATCTGTGTGCGTGGGTCCGTGTGTGTCCCTGTGGGCGTGGGTGTCTGATGCTACACAGCGGTGTGTAAGGGGGATGTGTGGTTCTGCTCCTTCACCCCCAGCCCTCTCCCAACCCCAAGCCCCAGGCTTCACCCCAGCAGCCTATATCCTCAGAGAACTCCAGGAACATTTACTGAACCAAGGCAAGGGTCTGAAAAGGCCAAGACATATTTTCCCCGAAACCCATGCATACCACACACACACACACACACACACACACACACACTACTTTTCAAAGTTCAGAGCACTCCAAATATTTAAGCCTTTTTTAAGTGGTCCTGGGCAGAAAGTCAAAGGCTGCTCTCTCTTGGAGAATGTGGTTGTAATTAGATAATTAATAAGGGGGGGGGGTAGAGAAAGCTAAATGGAAGCCTTCCTCAGTGGGAGGAAATAATTACCACAGCTTTTGATATATGAGCTGAACCAACCCTCCAAGGGGAAATACCGTATCATCCATGAAAAGCCAAAAATGACAGGGGCCGTCCCCTGGCCAGTGGTGGGTTTCAGGGTTTGCTTCACATGCCCGAGGGGACCCAGGCTCAGGCAGAAACGGGCGGCAGGTTCATTAGTCTTCTTGACCGAGAGCCTCCGGGCCTGGCCCCCTTGATGTCACCCTGACCCCAGCCATGTCTGCTGACATGGGCCGCGTTCTCTGCAACAAATGTAAAACATCTGGGGCTGGGGAGTGCCTCCTGCATACACAGGCCACCTGGAACTGTGTGCATGCGTCCTGCGTGCAGTTACCTCCCTGTATCTGCCTGCCTGGGCCAGGAGTGGGGGGGTGGGTGGAGCTGCAGAGCTGTGGCTGGACCAAGAGGGTGCCTCAGTTGTCTCTTCCACACCAGACCGGGCCCTAATGGGCAGGTGAAAGGCCCCATTCAACTCTATATCCCCAAGGTCTAACAAAGGGACAGAAGCATTAAGGAAAAAGCTAGGAGAGGCAGGGTGGGCCAAGGGAGACAGGTTTTACTCTAAGGCCATTTATCCATCTCCTCACCTGCTCACCCGTGCAGCCACCCAGCTACCTACTTCTTCCTTCCTTCCTTCCTTCGTTCTTTCCTTCCCGCCTTCCTTCCTTCTTTCTCTTTCTTTTCTCTTCTTTTTCTTTCTTTCTCTTTCTCTTTCTTTCTTTCTCTTTCTTTTTCTTTCTTTCCTTCTCTTTCTTTCTTTCCTTTTCCTTCCTTCCTTCCATCTTTCCATCCATCCATTTATTCACTGATCCATTCACTGATCTACCATCCACCCTTCATTCCCTCCACCCATCCATTCATCTATCCATCCTTCCTTCCTTTTATCCATTTATCCTTTCACCAACTCATTCATTTTTCCCTTCCTTCCTTCCTTCCTTCTTCTTCCTTCCTTCTTCCTCCCTTCTATCTTTCCTCCCTTTCTTCCTTCCATTCCTGCAACATATTTGAGCATCTATCATTGCCAGGAATGCTGCTAGTTGTTGAAAAAGCTGAGATGAATCAGAGAAATCTAGCAGGGCAGAAGCATGTTTGTAAGCAACTAGAACACAGAGAAGACACGAATCAGTTTGTAAAGTGCAGGTAGACTCTACAGCAGAAAGGGAAGGGCAAAGTACCGTAGACACTGTTGGATGGTCAGAACCAGCATGGCAGGGAAGAAGGCTGAGGGGTGAGCACACATGTGAAATCTCCTCTAGTCAGACACACACACACAAACACGCACACAGACACACGCACATACACCCAGCACACACATACCCCACATCACACACACCTCACATTAGACACACCTCACATTAGACACACACTACCTCAAACACACCTCACGTCACACACACTACATCACACATCCCACATCACACACACACCTCACATTAGACACACCCCACATCACACACACACTGTATCACACACACACCTCACATCACACACTACCTCAAGCATACCTCACCTCACACACACTACATCACACATCCCACATCACACACCTCACATTAGACACACACCACATCACACACACCTCACATCACACACACTACATCACAGATCCCACTTCACACACACACCTCACATTAGACACACCTCACATTAGACACACCCCACATCACACACACACTGTATCACACACACACCTCACATCACACACTACCTCAAACATACCTCACCTCACACACACTACATCACACATCCCACATCATACACACATCATACACACACACCCCACATCACACACATCTCACATCACACACACACATCACACCTGCCCCACATCACACACACACACCACACACCTCACATCAAGCACATACCCCACATCACACATACACCCCACATCACACACACACCTCACATCACATACACCTCACATCATGCACACCTCACATCACACACACCCCCATCACACACCCCACACACTACATCACGCTCATACTCCACATCACACACCCACATCACACACTCTACATCACACACACCCCCCACATCACACAGACATCACACACCTCACATCACACATGAACCCCACATCACACACACAGGCACACACCACACACACCCCACACTACATCCATACCTACATCACACCCTCCCACACCACACACACTCCACATCACATACAAACCCCACACCACACACATACATCACACACACTCCAATTCAAACAACCCCAACACCACACAACCCCAACACCACACTACACCACACACGCTACACCACACACACTACATCACACACACACCCCACATCACACACACTACATCACGCACAACTCACATTACACATGAACCCCACATCGCACACACACTCACACACCACACACACACACCCCACACGACATCCACACCTACATCACACACACCCCCCACACACTCCACATCACACACACACCTCACACCACACACATACATACCCCAATTCACATACATCCCATATCACACACATATCACATACACATACACCCTGATTAACACAAACCCCACACCACACACACCACATCACACACACCACATCACACACACATACTCCACATCACACATACCCCATCTCTCTCTCACACATACATTACATACACACACCATTACACACCCGAGGTTCCACCAGGGGACCCTGGAGGGGCAAAAGTGAGGATCAGGGCTCAGAATCTGGCCACAGAAACATGGGCTGTGACCACTGTCCACATCACGGAGCGGATGTCCAGGACATTCACTACCCTGAGCTTTCCCTGCCTTTCCTCAGCCCCTGGCATCACAGCAGAGGAGACTTTGCCTCCACAGGATCCTGGCATTGCCCAGTTCACGTGAAAGGGACTGCCACCTGGCAGTCTGCTCTCATCCCCACCTTCTCTCCCTCCCCCACCACATCCTCAACCCTGAGCTTCCAGATGCTCAGGGCTAGGGAACGTGCCAGGGTGAGATCACAGCAGAGTTCACAGACGTGGAGAAGTCCCAGCTGCCAGCCACCCCCATGGGTCTCAATGGGTCCTGGCCACCCCACAAGGCCAGTCCTCTCTTCTCCTGAGTGCCTGGTGGGCACAGTCCTTCAGTGGGGGTTCTCAGTCCCCTGCCGAGTCTGGACACAGCCTCCTGACCCCTCAGACACCCACCTCAGCCACCCCGAGTCGACCAGAGGTATGGAACCACTCAGTGTGATCAGTGAGACCTGCCATCGGCGTGAGCGCACAACAGATAAGGAGACACCTCAGGGACCTGAGGGCCACTCAGGGGCACCTGCAGGCTGAACACCTAGCAGAGGCCTCTGAACAGGGAGGCAGCCTCAGAGCAGCAGAATTCACCCTCCAAGGAGGGACCTGGATAAAACCAGAATTGTCTGCTTTAAAAAAAGGAACCATTAGGAAACAAAACAAGGACTGCTGGAAACGACAAAACAAATACAAGGAGAAGTTTTAAAAATTTTAAAAATGAAAAAAAACTAATAAATCAGAGACCACTCCTAGAAGTCTCCCAGCATGCTGAGCAAAAGGCAAAGAAAGCCGGGCACGGTGGCTCATGCCTGTAATCCCAGCACCTTGGGAGGCCAAGGCGGGAGGATCACTTGAGGTCAGGAGTTTGAGACCAGCCTAGCCAACATGGTGAAACACTGTCTCTACTAAAAATACAAAAATTAGCCAGCATGGTTGGCATGCACCTGTAATCCCAGCTACTCCAGAGGCTGAGGCATGAGAACACTTGAACCCAGGAGGCAGAGGTTGCAGTGAGCCAAGATTGTGCCACTGTACTCCAGCCTGGGCAATGGAGCGAGACTCCAAAAAAAAAAAAAAAAAAAAAAAAAGTGAAGGAGAACGGATGGGGCAGAGGAACGTGTCTCTGCGTTCAGGATTATCTTCAGATTATCAGGATAATCTTCAGATTAAAAGAGAACACCAAGTTCCAGGAAGGAAAACAAGAGGAGGGGCAACCCAGCTGAATCACGAAGAAATCTCTAGACTCTAAGAGTAGGGCAACCTCCTACGGCTTCCAGACCTAGACAGCCAGCAGACGTGTGCTGGCTTCCCACGAGCTCACCACCCCCACTCAGTGACACTCCCAGGATGTCCAGAGTGTTGGTGGAAAGAGCAGGGCAGCCCGGAAAGTCCATACCCAGTGAGTCCAGGGACCATGCGGGAGAGCGAGAGAAGCAGTACAGCCACAGAATGTGCACCGCTCAGCGGCTGCTTCTGGGAAATTCCCCTAGAAATGCCTTCCGTCCAAAGGAAAGGTATTCCTGGGGCTACTTTGTCTGCAAGTATGACAACAAATGACTGGCTAATCCCCCAGTGCAAAACAAACAAATAAGAATGTTGGGGAGAAGGAAACAGGCTGTAAGGAAAATCTTGAGAGACTCACGGTCAACTTGAGGCAGGAGTCCGGGGGGTGTACAACACCTAGAGCTGCCGGTCACACCGGGCACATCTGTAGGTCCCTGGTCACCCCAAGCTTCCGTTTGCCCAGTCACACAACGAATAAGGACAGCAGGAGCCAGATGGACACCAGGCAGTTGGATTCGTGAATTCACACTCTTAATTCTTATGCTGTCGGAGTTACCAAACTCACCCAAGGAAAGTAGGAAACCGAAATGTATCGATAACCATCAGGCACGTGGACCAGGTTACCAAAGGTCTGTATCTACGCCACAAAGAATAACAAACCCGCTTGTTTTATAAGAGAATTAAATAGAACTTTCTATGAACAGACAATTCCCATCTATATTAAACTATTCCAGAACCTAAAGATGAAGGACCACTTCCCATTTTATTATTTATTTATATCTCTTTCTTTCTTTCTTTCTTTTTAAAGACTTTATTTTCTTAGAGTACTTCAGGTTCACAGCAAAATTAAGAGGATGGTCCAGAGATTTCCCATATACCCTCTGCTCCCACCCATATCCAGCATCCTCCATAAAAAGACGACACAGTTTGGACACCTGACAGCATCAGAACCAAAGGCTAGAACGTTGCCGCCTGTGAATCTAAATACAAAAAATCCTAAGACATTAGCAAATCAAGTCAAATCAGGTATTTAAAGAATCAATTCCGGATGACTAAGAAGGGTTTATTTCAGGAATACAGAACGTTTACCATTCGGAAATCTGTGGAAGGAGGGACGGTGAGGGCATGCCGGGATGGGCACGGAGAGGGATGTTTGCAATTCCAAGGCTGGGTTTCCTGAGCCGTCCCTGAGACGGTCCCTGGAGCCTGGCCCCAGTCTGAAGCCCAGCTACCGCTCTCTGTGAAGCAGCCTTGGGAGAGTGGCTTCACCTGTCTAGCTCTCAGTTTCCACCTCTGCAAAACACCTAAGGGGGGTCACAATAGGACGTGCTGCATTGGTGCTGTGAGGGCTCAATGAGCTACTTCACTGGAAAGGCTTGGCCTGGCCTGGTCTATGGTCAACATGCGTGTCACCAAAAGAACAGGAGCCCAAGAGGGCAAGGAGCTGTTTTCTTCCCCAACTGGGTCTAGAACAGCTCCCGGCACTTCATAGGTGCTCACTAAATATTTGTTGAAAGAGGGACTACAACGAAGAGACCAGAGAGAAACCAGCAGCTGAAGCCTTAGGGATACCGGGACCGTGCAGATCAAGCAGGTGGCTCCCGTGGCCGGTGGGCACATGGCTTGGCAGGCCAAGGCCAGGACCGGATAGATGATGGACAGGGCTGTAAATACCAACAGCAAAGAGGCCAGTAACACTGGGCCGCGCCAGGTTGGACACCGGAGGGCAGCAGGGCACAGATGGCAGCCTCTGCCCACCTTCTAACCCAGGCACATACTATGTAGGGGAGCAGTCATTGGTCACATTGCCCAACCACCACACAGTGCCAAGGGGCCCACCAGAAGCCAGCGCTGGAGCTGCCTGACCACAGGCTTCCAAATAACAAAGCTGCGGCCGAGTGAGCCTGGGCAGACAGAAAGACCACAAGACACAAGGACCAGGACCCTCTGCCAACTTCTCCCTGGGCCTCCCCTCCAGGGCTTTGCCCAGCCAGCCCCCACCCCAACGGAAGCCTCAAAGCCCTCAGCACAAGGGCACGATCTGGAAGGCTGGGCCGACATGGGTGCCTTCTCCCTACAGTGTCAGAGCACTCACCCCCCACTCAGGGGAGAGGAAGGAGAAAGTAAGGCCAGCCCCCCAGGGCAGCTGTGCCCAAGGAGCTCTCGCCCACACTGCGCCCACCCTGAACTGTGTCTCAGGAGGGGCTGGCGGGAACCTCCCTTTTGTACCAATCCAACAGACCCAAGCGACCTCTGCATCCACAACAGCCTCACGGGCATTCTAAGTTCTTGCTACCCAGAAGTTGGTCCCCCGACCAGCAACAGCACCATTCCCCGGGAGCTTTCAGAGACGTGGTCTCGGGCCTTGGAGCCTCAAAGTCAACATCTGCACTTTGGCAAAATCTCCAGTTCTTCTAAGACGTTTTTTGGGCAGAAAGACGAGGCTCAACATATCTGGCCTTGTCATTCACCTCCCGTGACAATTCAGCCCTGCTGAGAGGGATCAGCTGAGGCTGGGCCATACTGTCACACAGCTGGTTAGAGGCAGGATGCTCCCTGCTCCGGGCTGACCCCACCCCCAGCACCCAGGCCCCGAGATTGCGTTCACCAGCTGCAGTTCCTCCGAAGGGCCCTGACACACCCTCCAGCCCTCTTGAGACAGTCTCAGGCAGGCAGGAGGGCCTGGGGGCAGGCCGGACACTCAGTGGACACAGCTGTGCACCCAGGCCGAGTCCAGCCCTGTGGACCATGCCTCAGTGATCACCCACCCAATGGGCAGGCATCAGGGTGCCAGCAGCAGGCCCCGTGGGGACTCTCGGGAGAGTCCCTCCTGCTCTGCCGAACGGTTTCCTTGTTCCATCTGGGTAAGGGTTCAAAGAGACCATTGGCCACCGAGGGCTGGATGGCTCCGGGGAGGCTCCCAGCTTGCTGCCAGTCCGGGCTGGGATGGGCAGTGCCAGCATGAAGCTGGCCACCTCCACTCCAGAGCCTCCTCCCCAGTGCACTGTCTTTTTGACAAATGCCTTGTCCAGAGGCGGGGGAGGAAATGCAGAGTGCTGCTTTCATGGTAGAGAGTGTGACGCCTCCTTCCAGGCCACATCTGCACAGCGAGCGCTAAGCAGGGCAGGGGACCTCGGAGGCTGAGCAGCTGAGCACAAGGCTGGCCCTGAGCAGGAGAAGCCACCCGTCACTAGGGAGCCAGGCATCAGGGTGGCCTGGGTTGGTGGGGCCTGGCATGCCAGGAAGCCAGCTGCCCTGCCACCCTTGCTGGGTGCTGTAGGGGAAAGGTGGCAAGGGGGGCCCACTTGGTAAAAAGGCAGGTGTCTTTGGGGGCCAGGCTCCCCTCCTCCTGGCCAATCTCTGTGGCTCCTCCAGCTGTGAGCAAGTCCTGGAAGCTTGGGGCACACAGGGGCAGAGGGGTGTGCAGAGGACAGAAAATCACAAGGGAAACAGCAAAAGTTTGCCATCCCCCCTTAGCCCCACCACAGGACCGTCTAAGAATCAGTGTCTGCACCCAAGGCAGAAGTGTGGCAGGAGGAATGCAGGGACACCATGGCTGACGGCGACTTTCGAAGGGGGCGTTAGAGGATTTGGTGAATATTTCTATGGGATGATGATGAGCCTTAGAGGAAAGGGATGGAAAGCAGGCTCTATTCTCTCTTAGAAGCAAATGGGAATCAGGAAACAATCGGAATTCTGAGATTAATTTGTTTTTTACAACGTTCCCCTGAATGGCTCTGCCAGGGTGCCAGTCACTCCTTCACCCGGGTGCCTCCCTCCCCTTAGGGGTGTGCCTACCTTTCTCCAAACTGAAGCAGTGACTATTACAGGCAGGACCCTCTGGTCTCCGTTTGCGGGCTCCGAATGGAAGCCTCTGCCATGTGATTCTCAGCAGACCAGTGAGTGACAGGGAGGCCACCACGTGCCCACGGTACTCCAAGAAATGGGCCAGAGCTAAAATCCCAGAGCATGTGTGTGTGTGGCAGGGGCTGGCCCCATTCCCCTCTGGAAAGTCAGGCCTTCCCAGGAAAGACTGCATGGGTGAGATACCCTCACTCACACCCCAAAGTTCCTAGGGTGTCTGCTGGTCACAGAGAAATGTACTAGGCGCTGCCTGCTCTGAGCTCTTACGGGGCCTTGATGATTTTTGCGACAAGTGGCTCAGGACGTGGTCAGGTGGCAGCCTGATACTAGGGAACCAGCTGGTGACTTGGGATAAGTCACATCCCACCCCACGTTTCTGTGACCCAGGTTCCTCCATCTGCTCAGGACACTGAGCAGGCCAGTGCTCAGCTGGCCTCTGAAAGGACATTGCTCAGCCAGGTGGCCTCCAGAGGGACTTCCAGCACCACTAGCTTGAAATGGGGTCCTGCAGGGTGCCTGTTATTCCAGCACAGCCTAGTGGCCCTGGGGATAGTGGCCTGTTTGCTCCCCATGCTATGGATGTCTCCCTCCCATGCTCTCTGCATCCCTCTCTGCTTTGATGGCACCCCAGGCACGCTTTCAGATGTCCCACACACGGGGCATTCGCCGTCAGGATGTGGAGGGCCAGTAGACAGGGTGAAGTCAGGCGAGGACTGCCGAGCCCGTCTTCCGGATCCCTCCCCTCTCTCCCGCCTTCATGACTCATGCCTCTGACCCCGGCTTGCCTGCTGCGCCTGAGAAGGAGAAATCCTGCTGGGAATGTGGGAATGACCGTATTTACGACGCCGGGGCTCCCGGTGGCTATTGGCCTGGCCTGGCCCCTCCAGGGGAGCAAGGACTTCACGCCAGCTGGAAGCCAGGCTGTCTCTCTCCCTCAGCTTGGGCTTGGCTTCAGGGACTCAGGCTGACTGTGCTTGGAATGGCCTATCTGGCAAGGAGGAGTCAGCCCAAGGAAACCAGGGGAGAGGGCAAGCTTGTCTGCAGCGGACCAGGCTGGCTCCCTCCAGCTTGGAGCCCCCAGCACCACTGCGGGAGGGGCCACCCTGCAGAGCCGCTCCCTGTCCACCTGGCAACCCCCAGGCTCTCCAGGGCGGGCTCTGCCGGGGCTGAGGCTGCAGGGTCTGACCCATCCCTCAGGATCCGCCCCACCCTCTTCCTCTCTGCGAGACCTTCCCGTTTCCCCACGATGAGCATCCTGGGAGCACTACCAAGGGACCCCTCCCAACTTTCAGAGATAGCGAGGGCTGGCCGGCCACGAGAAGCCAGATGGCAGGAGAGCATTCCACCTCTCCCAGTACCTGGGGCCTCCAAGTCCCGGAACCCCTTAACTTCTCCAGATGCCACCAAATTCAGTCGCCAAATAAAACCCAAGAGTGGAAGACGGTGGAACACAAATTGCCCTGTGGTCCCCGTCCAGCTGGTGGTGCTGGACGCCCCTCTGGAGGCCATCTGGCCAAGCAGTGCCTTTTCAGACACAGAGAGACTGGGGCCACAGGAAGGTGAGGAAGGGCCTGACATACTCACCAAGCAGGTGCAGAATCTCCCCCAGAATATGCAGGTCAACTAAGCCCTGGGCTGGAAATACCTTTTGTATCCACAGCACTTATACACTGGTCCAAACCCGGGGCATGAACTTTACAAATGTCTTTTCACAGAACACATGAATTCCTGAAGACACAGCCCTCCCAGCGACAGCAGCAGCAGCAGCTAACAAAAGTATGGACAGAAGGGCTGCCGGTGTAGGGCACTCTGCCCAACGCAGGCACGTGAAGACGAGTAGGACGAGGCCCCTTCCTTAGCCAGCTCACAGTTCATTTGGGGAGACAAGCAGCGGAACAAATCACTATCACAAAACTGTACTAGCAAAGGTATAATAAAAGTACATTCAGGTCTGCAACAGTCTTGTTCTAAAATATAAATATATTATAAATATAGGTGATGACTGCAAAAGTTTTATTACAATAAAGAGATTACAAGGTCCACAATAAACATACAGGGAAGGTGACAGTTATGTTTCTGAGGGTTTGGAGAGCTCGTCACAGAATTCGGGATTGCAGCCAGGTCTTCAAGGAGGTCAGTTCCGGTTGAGAGGGATGGAAGGGCCTTGTGGGCACAGGCAGAGATGGGAGGCACAGCCAGGAGGGTGGGGAGAGGGAGTTGGGGATAAAGAGAGCATTGACTCTGGGGAGGGGGCAGGAATTGGCAGGACTCCCCAAGACGACAGGGAGGCTGGGAAAGGTTCGGGGGTCCACAGACACCATCAGATCTGCCTGTCAGAAACAGCTCTGGCTGGCAAGGGACCGACCCCAAAGTGGGGCCTGGGCAGGGCGGCTCCCCCAGTGGCCCAGAAGGAGGCCAGGACCACACGGAGACAGCAGCTGTGCAGGCAGGGCGGCAAGGGGCCACCCACCAGACACAGTGACCCACTGAGTGTGGGGGTGGCGAGGGGCGGCTGAGGGGTCCCGCTTGGGTGGCTGGGTGCATCCTGACCCAGAAGCTAGACTCAGATCTAGAGAGGAGGAGTTATCTCGGGAGCAACAAGACCTGTGTCAGCCACGTGGAGCTGCTGGAGTCCTCAGGACACCGTGAAGGGCAAGTCCATTCAGCAAAGGGACATGCCGGGAACCCCAGAAGAGGGTGGGGGCTTCGGAGGCCGATTCTCTAGACTGAGGCCAACTTTATTCTCCCCTGGGAGAGAGGAGGAATCGGCATAGAGGCTGAGATACTTGCTTTGCTAGGATTTGAACCCAGGCCTCTGGATTCCAAAGATGGGCTCAGATTCCTGATCTACACTTCCATCCATGGCAGAACTGGAGGAGGCAGATACTTAGGGGCAAGCGGAGGGGGAGGCTGGGAAGAAGCTATCTCACAGGAGAGGCAGGGCCGGGGAGAACTGACACCAGGGGGTATCAAGGGAGGGCTCATGAGCACCACCCCCTGCTAGCAGGAGGACCAGGCGTCAGAAAGGTCACCAGGGTCCAGGACTTCAGAAGGGCAGGCTCAGCCGGGTGCAGGCTGCTGCAGAGGCCGGGGGTCGGCACTTCCACACTTATGATGGGACAGCGAATGTGCCAGAAGCTGCGAACAATGGCTGTCGGTGCTCGGCGCTTCCTGAGTGCCGGGCCCCACACTGTATGTCTGAGATTCGGCTGAAGGCTCTCATCCATCTCACGCAATCAGTGCTCCCCTGTTCCATGTTCTGAGCCTGAGCACACGGAGGCTTTGAGAGGCAGGAAGCCACTCTGCCCAGAGAGCGGAGGAACAAAGCCCTGGGAATTAAACCCAGGTGTCCAGGCTCCGGGGCCTGTTTTCAGAGTGGCGAGGCACAGGCTGTGCTTCTGGGGAGTGCAGAGCCTGGAAAGTATGGCAGAATGATTCTGGGACTGTCTCCCTTGAACACATTTTAAATGGGGGATATAAAACTGTTCTGAATAATTAAACAACACTGACCATAAGCCATAGCTGTAACTAAGGCCAGTTTTTAGTTCTTCAAATTAATCCTGAAAAATAGGCTGTTTTTAAAATGCGAAACTGTTTACAAGAGTAATTCTACTTAAATCTATTTCAGTGGGCAGTCTTTTTTTCAAATGCCTCTGATAAAATAAGCTACTTTTGAAATTTTTTGCATCTATTCACCTATATTCAGAAGAATGCAAAAACCTAAGGAATGGCAGGAATCCTACTATAGTTCAATGCCGGGTCCCACAAATCCCTGGGAACCCCGATTTCAGCTGAAGGTGTGGCAGAGGTGCTTTTAGGCCTGCAGAGTTGGAGTTTCTGGCAGAGCAGCTGGGAGCGTGGTTAACCAGGCCTTTCTGCACCAGGGACAGGCCTTTTGCTCCCCAGGCTCTGGACTCAGTTACTTTTAGCCTATTTCAGATTCTCAAACTTCTGCACCACATGAATAAAACAAAGCTCTGTTGAGAAACACATCATATTAAGAAACCAACTAGCACACACTAAGTGTTGACGACTTTGCCTCAGTTAAGGTAAAATCAGCTAGTGGAGGCCTGTAGTGGTGACTGAAAAAAACATATTAGAAGGCCGAGTGCGGCGGCTCACCCCTGTAATCCTAGCACTTTGGGAGGCTGAGGCAGGCAGATTCCTTGATTTCAGGAGTTCAAGACCAGCCTGGGCAACACAGTGAAACCCCGTCTCTACTAAAATACAAAAAACTAGCTGGGTGAGGTGGCGGCGCCTGTAGATCTAGCTACTCGGAGGCTGAGGCAGGAGAATTGCTTGAATCTGGGAGGCGGAGGTTGTAGTGAGCCGAGAACATGCCACTGCACTGCACTGCAGCCTGGGTGACAGAGCAAGACTCCATTAAAAAAAAAAAAAAAAAAAACACACAAAACAAAACAGATGAACAAACAAAAAGGCATATTAGAGGGAAAAAGTAAATTTCAGGGGCAGGACAGGGTGAGTGAACAGCCCAGGCTGGACAGGTGACTGGGGAAGGTCCTGGTTGGTGACTGGCGAAGCACCTGTGTGTCTTCTCCTCACGTGTAACACGTGGCGCAGCGCACATGCACCCGGGCCATGGCCCCCTCCTCATGCCGCTCTGCATTTCCACCTGGACCTCTGTTTCTCTCTGTCCTGAGGTGTGCGGGCTCTCAGGTGTCTGTGTTCCACCGTGGGGTTAGCCGGAGTCTCATCGACTGAGTCCTGGGGGAGGACTCACCTGGTTGCCCGGCTCAGCCCATGTAGAGTCAGGGACTCAACGGCAGGTGGGAGTGGCTGCTGCAGGCGGGTCCAGTCCACACACCCGCACATAACAGAACACAGAACCCGCATAGCTCAGCAGCAAGCGCGAGCTGAAGAGGAAGGGATGAGTGGTCAGCGGCTCCACGAACGAGCTCCAGGGCTAAATTTCAGTGGTCCCGCCTTAGGTCCTGTCTTGGGCAGGTGCATAAATACAGCTTGTCCTGCAGAGCCCAATATCCTCCCACACTCAGTGGCTGCTCATTCACACAGAAAGACATCCCCGTGGACTCCGCAGACCCAGCGCTTGGGTCTCTAGGGGCAAACAGAGGAAGGCAGTGAGGCAGCAGAGACACGGAGAACAGCAGGGCTTTTGGACTCAAGCCTGGAAAATGTGCAGGCCTCTGTCTTCCCAGCTTCCAGCTCCCAGAGTGAGGGTGCTGTCAGCCAGCCGAGGCTGACCCCTGACCCTCGAACCTCCATGCTTTCTTGTCGTGAGGCCCCCATCTGCCTTTCAGGACCTCAGCCTCCTCCTGGGGGAAGCCGTTCCCCTGTTCACATGCCTCCTAGATCTGCCAGGGGAAGGATGTTTGCCAGACTCTCCTCTCACCCTCCAGCTCCCCCTACACTGAAACACAGACACCTGGGAGCCTGCAGGCCTCAGGACAGCACAGAGAGACACACAAGTCCAGGCCGAAATGCAGACCAGCACAAGGAAAGGTCCACGCCAGCCAATCCCCAGGTTCCTGTTGAGGAGACACACAGGTGCTTGGCCAATCATCAGCCATGACCAGTGATATCTCCACCGGGTGCAGTGAGGGCACAGGGCCCAGAGGCCGTTGACAAGCACAGCTCTGCCCTCCACTGAGAGAGGTTTACCAGGAGTCTGACTGCTCCCGATAGGGTCAAGGTGGCCTCGACGATCCTAAGAGCACCTGGAGCTGGGGACGGCTCTGGAAAACGTGTTGGAGATCTCCTGCATCAGACTCGAACAAAAGGCTGCAATTCCTGACATTTCATTTTTGAGATCAGACTGTGAATGTCATGATCCACAAATCTAATCAGCGTCCTCCTTCTAAAAGTGGCGTGAACTGCAGAACTGACAGCCGGGCTGCGCCGAACCTCAGGGGATCCGAGAACGGCAGTGAAAGTGCACGGATTCTTATCAGCCCACGAAGAGCCGGC
This sequence comes from Macaca thibetana thibetana, assembly GCF_024542745.1. Classification (NCBI taxonomy): domain Eukaryota; kingdom Metazoa; phylum Chordata; class Mammalia; order Primates; family Cercopithecidae; genus Macaca; species Macaca thibetana. The sequence goes on from NC_065589.1 coordinate 3,744,132, forward strand.
AAGGTCCCGGGGTGCAGGTGAGAACACACCGTGGCATCTGAGAACTTGAAGGAGTCAAGTGTCTCAGTGCTGTTTGTGATGACGGTGGGTGGAACAACTTCAGTCCGGGAAGGGCAGACCCTGGGAGAACAGATCCCCCACAGCCTTCTCAGGCTGTCTTTGATGTGAGAGCTTAGAGACTAATCCCCCTGCCCCAGAAGACTCGCAGCCTCAAGGATCAAGTAAAGAGATACAGAAATATACTCATGATTACTCAATTTTTAAAAATTCGACACTCCTGCAATAAAACCCCATGTTTATAAACTGTAGCATGTTCCAACAAGTCTTATGGCATTTGTTTTTATTTTCAACGTGTTTTTGAATATTCTGTATTTTCCTAAACAGTGAATTTTTTCTCCAGAACTAGCAAATGACATGAATGAGAGTTAGCCACACACGTGCACACACATTTCTGGTCATGCTTCTGGAACAAAAATCCTAAGTGGGGAAGGTTCACCTGGATTGTGGCTACAGAATGCATTCCCTCTTTTTTACAAGCCTGGTGCAATCGCGAGCTCTCAGTGGCCATCTCCTAAGCTGAGGACGCCTTCATACCTGATGGGGAGGTGCTGGACTTTCGCCCAGGCTCTGGAGGGTGCCTGCCCTGCCCAGGCCGGGGTGAGCTCTTGCTGTGCCGGTCCTGCACAGAGCGGCGGTCGGCGTCTGTGGGGATACAGCCTGGAGTGGCCACAAGCATGGCAGGTGGCCTGGCTGACCCCAGCCCAACGGGCTCCTGACATCCCTGGTGCTGTCACCTCCCTGGCCGTGTGCAGAGGCCAGTGCAGGACTTTGCTCTGGATGTTCCACTGCCCCAGGTGAATCTCACTTTCCAGGGATGTCTTTAAGAATGTATCCTCCATGCAGCTCTCCTTGAAAACTAAGCACTGGGAGCAGGCTTCCCTTGGCGCATTTGCCCTCCCTGGGACTTCTGTGAAAGCACAGGCCGGGCTGGGCAGCCTCCACCCAGGCAGCACTTCCCTCCAGCAAGCCGGGCGCCCTCGCCGACAGGTGGGTTCTTGCACTCACATATCATCCTTGGCAATCCATTTCTCATCTACAAAATGGGCTGGTACTACCTGCCCTGCAAGGGGGAGAACACGGAGCAGGTGCTCACTTCATGTTAAGAAATCTGTAATGAACGCACTGAGTATCAGAGCATCAGAGCAGTCATTTACAAATGCGGCCACCAGTCTGTGAGGGGTGGAATCCCACTCCATGTTACGACTGCATTGGGGCTGTAGAGGACTATTCACTGCAGCTTAGATAACTCAGGTAACTACGAAGGAATATACACAAATATAATTTTCTTTGAGATGAGACAACTCAACAACAAATACCTATCATGCACAGAGTGCGCACGGAGCTCTGCTCCGGACCCAAGAAACACAGGGATGGCCTGGAGAGAGTGTGGGCTCTGGAAGTGCAGGCTGGCAATGACTTTAGGGTCTTTGGTATTTATACACCTGGTGTACACATATTTGTATACACCCACCATTCACAGTCTATGTATATATGGTACACATATATGTGTGTGTGTGTATATGTATGTACCATATATACATGCAGATACTCATATACACACACTGCTTCTCTAAGAAGGGCCAACCTTGTCCCAAGTTTGCCTGAGTCATGATTTACTGAGTTCATGGTTTGAGGGTGGAGACTTTATACTCACATTGTTCCTAACCAGTCCACGATTCACAAGTCAGTGTAATTTGGGGAACTGAATGACAGTCCTGTCAAACCTGGCTCTTCTTTTGGGCTGGACTTCTAAGACTGGCTCCAGGAGTCCTCTGTGGGATCCAGGGCTCCAGGGATGACCACTTCCTACCCTATGATGCCTGCTGCCACTCTGGGAATGTGTGGCTAGGACATGCCCAAGGATGACACTGCAATTTTTTTAAGAGAACATTTACAACCACTTGCGTGTCAAAGAACATTTCCAGTCTCCTCCTCTCTGCTGGAATCAGCCTGGGCAGTCATTTGTGGGAATCTTATATGCACGTGTGACATGCATAGCTGTGTATTTTTCCAAATATTCCCATTTACTTCTTCATGAGTTGCAACAATATTTCTGAGTTTGAAAGCCAGAAATGACTAATTTTAGGTGAAATACAGCAGAGCTAAGATCTAGGGAGCCTGAACAGGACTTTGCCGTTATTATGCAAGCTGAGTAGCGAACTGAAGTCTCCAAATGCTTGCTACAATATTTCTGACTAAACCAGGGGCTACGACTCCTTACACAAGACTCATCCTTTCCTTAAATGGCCATTTTTAATGCATGTAATTACCATTTAAACTTCATCTCCACATCCTAGGGTAATTTCTTTTGCTAACACAGACCCCACGAATATACAGAGTGGTGTGTCAAAGTCGATGTTTATAAGGGAATCCAGCCATCTACTTTCAATCCTTGATCCAGAAATCCACCTCCCTCCTAGGTTGTCTTTAATCAAGCTTAGTCAATAAATAGATGTGATGCAGATGTTCTGTGCAGTTTTAAAGAATTCAGGTTGAATCTGCTTTAAAACAAAGCACTGCCCTGCAATCAAACAAGAAGGATGAAAGTGAGTAGAGGCAAGAATACTTCAACAAAGCCTGAAATGGAGACAAGACTCTAAAAACAGGGCAGTAGACCCTGAGCCAAAGATAAGAATTCAAATAGCGCTTAGGCAAAGTGCAAAATGGTTACATCTCTCAACATCCTAACATTTGAGTTACTTGAAAGAAATCTGGGAAATAGAGCCACATTTAGTAAATAACACATGAAGCTATGGTTACAGCTTGGGAACATTTTGTGATTTGTAAAAAACGTGAGTGAAAAGTGCCTTTCGGAACTGAGCTCCTCTCACATGAATTTTAAATGGCCCGCCCATTTCACAGGCAAAGTCCACCTGCATAAGGTTTTCAGGACAACACGAGAGGCGGCTGTGGGTTATGAGATGGTTTTCCTGCTCATGTCGGTGCTGTATCAGGCAGAACAAGTTAGGCTTCACGCTGCAACACAGAAGGCCCTGAATCTCAGGAGGTTCATGTAGCAGTCACTTGCTTCTTGCTCATCCAGGTTGGCAGGGACTCTGCTCCACTCAGTCATGAAGGGACTCAGGCTGGTAGAGCCTCCACGGTCTTGAGAACCTGTGGCCTCTTCAGGCACTTGGGGCAGCAGAAGAGACCTGGCATCCTGCACACAGCTTCTTCCGTACGTTAGCCTGGAAGCTCTGCCGAGGCTTCCTCCCAAAGCTCATTGGCTGGAACTAGTCCTGTGGTCCTGCCTAACCACAGGGGCTCTGAGGAGTGTGAAGGGAGAGAGTCAGCTTTCCAGGGGACCACCGAGTCTGCCTCCAGGGCCAAAGCAAGAGTTTGAAAACAAAGGATTGTCTAAAACAAACAAAAAGTCATTTATAGACGGCATTTGAGGAACTGATAACTTAATTGCACTAATTTCAGCCAAATGCCAGGATTTGATTCCGAAAAATGCCCAGAGCGCCAGAATCTGGCCGGAGGAGTGTAAGTCTCATGTGGAAAGAGATGGAGAGAGCGAGATGCTGAATGAGCCCATGAAAAAGCTTAACTGCCCAACATCAACAGAGACAGAGGATTCAATTGGTAATGAGGGAGTCATACTCATTCAGTTACCTTCATGGTCTATTGAGATGACGTGGCAGGCTGGAAGGGAGGAAAGGAGGGCTATTACCGGGCGCCCCTCTGTGTCCTCTTCCTCCTCTAAGAGGAAAGACACCAAGATAGTGTTGGTGGTGTCACTGGTGTGCAGGCTCCAATGGGCATGAGTACCCCTAGGAGCTCAAATGATAAGAGTCAGCACCGGACTCTCTGCTTCATGGTCCAAGACATTGGTGAAGGTTCCTTTTCTGAACTTGAAAAAAAAAACTCCAAGATGCATGAGTGGATTTGCCTTTCCCCGAAGCCCTCTTGTGGCATCTCTGTCCTGGGTTGCTGCAAATGATTCAAGTGTATCCTTAGCCATTACTAATGTGCTCACTCCTGCCAGCGTTTCGAGGGCTGTCTTGGCCACACGCTGCCTCCTCTTCCTCTTCGCTCCCTTTGGTAGCAAAAGGTTTGGCAATGGCAGCATCATTCAGAATCTCCTCTGGTGGGAAGAGTCTCTTGTTACTGGAAATCTGTGTTGTGAACAGAGCCCCCACTGCCCAAACACATGGCCCTTCCAACGCTGCACTCCCACCTGCCCTCCCTCTCCACCCTTCGCTCCACTCAACTCGTAAGAATCAATCACTCACCAAGGTGAAGCCTGGAGCCTCAAACCTCCCATGTCCCCGGGACTCCGGACAACAGTCCAGAAGTGTACTTCCTTAGATTTGGGGTGAGGTGAGCTCGCTTTGGGGAAGGGAATACCATGTACACATGTGCTCATCTTTAAGGCACTAGCAACCCTTATGGCATCTTCTGAGAGGAATTCGAATTCTCCCTCATACTGTGTATGAGGGACCAGAGAAGTTTCATAAATGAAACTTTTAGCAAACCAAAATTTTGGAAGCAGAAAGAAGCCACTTTTCCCCGAAATAGTCTACCCTCGGTTGCAGGTATTCGAACTGCTGAGTTGCAAACATAATTAACGCTAAGAAGAGCTCTGCCCTGGGGTTTTTGGTGCTTCAGAAGATAATGTTCTCTCCCTGCAGCCTGGGACTCAGAGCCCAGTAGAGGATCAGGCAGTCATCGTGGGAGCTGTTCTGTTGTTTGTAGAACAAAGTTCACGATGCATTTTATATCTTAGTGAGTAAATCATCAGTAATGTGTTTTTTGTTTTTTGGGTTTTTTTTTGAGATGGAGTCTTGCTCTGTCACCCAGGCTGGAGTGCAATGGCACAATCTCGACTCACTGCAACCTCCACCTCCCAGGTTGAAGCGATTCTCCTGCCTTAGTCTCCTGAGTAGCTGGGATTACAGGCGCCTGCCACCACGCCCAGCTAATTTTTGTATTTTTAGTAGAGACAGGTTTTCACCATGTTGTCCAGGCCTCAGTACAGCCCCTGGGCCTTCTCTGGGGAGTACAGACTGGAGCTGGTGAGCTCCATGCTTCAAACATCTCAAAGTGCTGGGATTACAGGTGTGAGCCACCACGCCTGGCCAGTAACATGATTTTAAAGCTAAGATTACAAATATACCTTAAAATGTATAAAACCCATTGGTTCCCTTTAAGATGTGATCCCGATGAGCCTTCCAGTAATACTCCCTTAATCTCCCCAGGGCTAGTCAAAGTGTTTATAATGTGGCTTACAGGACTCTTGGGGCTGCTGATGGTGAATTTGTACCATCACTCTCAGTAGCACCCGGAACCTCTCCGCTAACGGGCACCAAACACCCACAAGACACTGGTAAGGTGCAGTGTCTAGGACATAAGGTGCAGTGTCACAGACATCTTCTGTGTGCTATGGCTGATACAACAGACGTCAAGGACAATAGCTAGCCAGCAAGAAATAGCAGACTCATCAATGTACGTTTCTGGGCTGATTCTTCCGTTGGTCAAATGTGCACTGTAAAGCCACAAAAGGCCAGTTTTTCTTTTTCCACCACTTTGCCTGGACTAAGTAAAGCAAGCTGAGTCAGGCAGCGTGACGGCTTTGGCCAGGTACCGTGTGGCACTAGAGGAGAGAGGGAAGACTGACCACCATCTAGGGGAGCCAAGCCCTCCAGCCCACAAGCGAGGCGGGGCGGTAATCAGGGTTCCGCTGGGAAGACTCGGCCACGGGGACCCTGAGAGGGAGGGGGCACTGCATGTCCATAGTGGTGCAGCCTCCCCGCGTCTGCACAACCTGGGAGGGCACTGAGGGCTGAGAGGTATGAGAAGGTGAAGAAGCTCCTAACGGACCAGGGCTGACCCCCACCCGCTCCAGGCTTCTCAGGAGAAACGTGTCTCCACAAGCACGTGGACATTCTCTTCCATGGGGGGGACGCTCCACTGATGCCCCCTGGCCTCCTCTGCCCCTTACCCACACCACTCAGGGGAGCTGGAGTGACCTGCGGATTGGTGGGTTTGGGAACAGTCAACTGGGTGAGCGCAGGTCAGCCCTGGAATCTTCCTCTGGAGCAGTGAGCCGGCCCCAGGGAGCAGGCACTTCCTGGCCACGCTTCCGGAAGGCTCCCTGTGCTCCTGACCTGGGGGAGGCCTGTGAGGTACATTTTTGCCAGCACTGGGGGCTGGGTCTGCTGGACCGTGGGACGGCAGCAGCCGGACCCCTCATCTGAGCCGTTCTCCATGATACAGCGATGTTCCGTGGGTCTCGCCTCTGCTGCCTGCCCCAGCCCCCCGGCAGGTGTGAAGGTGCCGTTCTCACCTAGCCTGCCCAGTCCGGTGGCCTGCGGGCGGCAACCACACCCTTGAATGTGCCCATGAATCAGACCATGCCTAGACTCTTGTTCTGGGGCTTAAACCTGGACATCTGCGACATGGCCAGAGAGGGGAGGGGGAGAAGCCCTACATAGAGAAGAGCCCCAGATTGAGAACGTGCCCGTGGCATGAGGCCACTCACATGGGAAGCGGCCCAGGCCCAGTGAGGCCTTCAGCCTCACCTGTGCCACTTGCTGTCTGGGGAACTTGGCCTGGTCTTGGCCTTGCTGGGCCCTCAATTCTCCAGGTGAAGGTGGGGAGCGCTGACTCAGAGTCTTGCGATCCCATGCCCAGGAGCCTTGGGATCCCTGGGGCAGACTTGGCAGCCTACTGGCACTTGAGCCCAGGCACAGTCGGCAGCCAATGACCCTGTCTCAAAGAACTGGCTTGTAGGTGCTGGCCCTGTTTTTCCCAGAAGATGTTCAGCTGTGTGGGCAGTCGCGGCACCTTCTGTGGAGGGGCTGAACTTCGTGGATGGATTTCCGAACGGAGGAAGGCTGGAATAATTCGGATTAACCCTAGGGGAATTTGGATTAACCCCAGGGAAAAGGCCAATCACATTTAATGCAGAGGAGAGCGAAGGACGGAAACCACAACGCTGCTCACGGCTCTGGCTTCGCACAGCGACTCTGATCGGCCATCAATTACCGAAGCCTTGCAGATGCAGAAGGAGAGAAAAGCCACAGTTATGTGCATCTTACAGCTGGGAAACCAGCAACAACATAACCCTGTCAGCTTTTCATTCCTGAAAACCGCCTCCCTCTCCACAAGGCACGGAATCAACATGGTCTTCCCCAGGGTGCTCTCAGGATCCTTGGAGCTGGGAATTCTTCTTACTCAACTCCCTCCGTGTGCTCAGAGCCCCTTCCTGGCCAGGCTTCTAGAAAATTCTTCTGCTCAAATGCTAAATGTTTTCCCTGATCTGTCTTCAAAATCCCCATCCTTCTCCTTCTATTGGAATTAAAGGATAGGGAGTGATAAGGCTGGGCTTGGGCCATCTCCATCTCACTCTGCAGCTCTGGCGTCTCCTGCCACTTCTCCCCTCGCTTTCTGTTTTTTTCTCTCCTTATTTTTCCTGTTTAATGTCAAGCGAGCCAGCTCAGCTCCTCAGAGACGACCAGCTACAGCGGCAAGCGCGAGTGGATTTTAAATCAGCAGAGAATTTTTTAAATGAGCAGTGTGGTGAACGGAGCCCATCTTCAGCCCTGTGGGGCCCTGGCCGGCTCCCACGGTGTTCGTGGATCCCGCACGTCTCCACGAGGATAAACAGTCCACGTGGGGCGACTGCCTGGGAGGAGGAACTGTCACCAGCCCAATCCCGGTAATAAAACAAGAGTCACGTAAACACCGCGGCTGTCCTCCAAGGAACTTCAAGCACTACCCAAGTAAATAAAAAAGCAGAAAATGGAGGTTCAGAAACGCAAAGGCCCTGCTCAGGTTTCTAGAAGAATTCACAGAAAAACAGAACCTAGAGGAGAAAGAATCATAGAAGAAACATTCGTGTCCATCTGTCCCCTAAACTGGAGGGAATGATGTCAACAGCTGCCCTCAAATTGGGAGGGGCTCAGACATCTGCACCCTGGACCACATCTCCCTGACCTGCATCCATCCTGGGGGGCACACCTGGACCACGTTCACCTGCCCGTCAGCTCTGACTGCCCCAGCTTCCAGGGGAGCAACCCAGAAGCATCCTTTGATTTTGTTAAAGGAAGCTTTGATCGTGGAGGACTTTTAAAATTGAGATATCACTTCCCAGGATTCCAAGCAGATAGGCTCCCAGGAAGTTCCCTCATTATGGGACAAAAGGAATCTGTAAGTTACAAACACATTTGCTCCTTTCAAGAAGGAGTTTTCCCCATGAATTTAAGTGTTTTTACAGATCATTAACTACTGGTCTGGAAGGCAGGGCACTAAGGCAATCTAAGCTGAAGTGTGAGTCGGTGCTGCCTCGGAGGCCAATCGGAGTCGAGGTGAAGAGGCTCAAATGATCCTAACATGAGTCAGTGTTACCCCAAATTAAATTTACACATGCTTCTCCAGAGCTGTCTGTTTTGTAAGGCAGGGCACCCTGGCACAGCACGGGACACAAGGCGTTTGCATTTCTGTCCAGGCTGCAGTCTAAAAGTGGAAAAAAGTACTGATCTGTTTTCCAGCCACCACCCTATTGAATGGTCTCAGAGGTTTTGGGTCCAGTTAACACAGGTAGGCACTGGATGGGCTGGAAAGAGGCCGGGGACTCCCACGCTCTCAGGAAGCACAGGGCAGTGCACCGTGCAGACAGCAGACTTCAGGCTCAGGAGACCTAGGCTGCCGCTGGGAGAGGAGGGAAAAGAGCCCCCCAGGGAAGAGGAGGCGAGTGGGGCTTGATGTATGAACAGGGACCCGGGAGCCAGAGGCCCAGGGTTAAATCTGACTTGCCTTGTGCCCCTAAACAAGACAATGAGAGAGATACAGAGAGAGAGAGAGAGAGAAAAACAGAGTCAGGCAGACAGACAGGGACACAGAGACAGACACACAGAGACACAGACAGAGGAAGAGAGACAGATGGAGAGACAGACAGGAAGAGCAAAACCACACAGTCCCTTCATGGAGTGGCTGTGATGCCCACGGGCTCTCATGGATGGAAAACCCAGGCACACAGCAGGTGGCACCTTCTCCTCCCTAAAGCCCTCATCATGTCCAGTGTTCCCATCTGAAGGCCAAGTGGCTCCTCCGGATGACATTTCCTTATGTAGGGATTTATAGATGCAGCATTCCCGCTGGGACTTGGGCTGTGCAGGACCGCAGATGTGAGAGATGCTCAAGAGGGGCCGAGATGGGGATGCAGACAGCTCAGACCCAGGACACCAGCCCAGCCCAGCCAGAACTAATGCTGGCACTAATACCAACACTGATGCTAATAAATACTAACTAATACTAATAAATCCTAACACCAACACTAATACTAACACTAATATTAACAAATACTAACACCAACATTAATACCAACACTAACACTAATAGATACTAACACTAATACTCACGCTAACACTAATACTAATAAATACTGACACTAACACTAACACTAACACTAACACTGACACTAATAAATAGTAACTAATACTAATAAATACTAACACTAACACTGACGCTAATGCTAATAAATATTAACACCAACACTAACACTAATACTAATAAATACTGACACTCATACTAATACTAACAGTAACACTAATACTAATAAATACTAACACTAACACTAATACTAATAAATACTAACACCAACACTAATATCAATAAATACCAACACTAACACTAATACTAACAAATACTAACACTAACACTAATACTAACAGTAACACTAATATAAATACTAACACTAATGCTAATACCAACAGATACTAACACTAACACTAATACTAATACTAACACTAACACTAATACTAATAAATACCAACACTAACACTAATACTAATACTAACACACTAATACTAATACTAACACGAATACAAATAATAAATACTAACACTAATATCAAAACTAACACCAACACTAGTACTAACACTAACACTCACACTAAATAATGCCCTACAATGTGGGCAGCCCAGAGCCCTGTGGAGGCCCCTGTCTGCCTGCAGGGCAAGCACTCTCCATAGGGAATTCATTCCCCTTGGGTTTTGAACCATGCCCTAGCTGGCAGTCATAGCAGGTCCTCTACATAAACTATCTCTGCCTCTCGCTCTGTGCAGAATGTTCTCTGTACCTCTGAGTGCTGGTCAGTGCTACCTCCTCTAGGAAGCCCTCCCTGACCACATCACACCAGGACAGCCAATCGTGCCCTTCTGCAGGTCCAGGGAACTTCCCACAGGTACTGCCTGGATGGAGCAAGGTCTGGCAGGGCTGTCCATGTCCACAACCCAACAGCTGGTGCTTGACCCAGGACGGCCAGGGGATCCTGCTAACCACTAACTTGACACTAGATCCCTGGTTTCCGAGCAAGTGATTTGCAACACAGGCCTTCCTAGCTGGGCATGTCAGAATAGGGGGTGGGTAGCCAAGCAGAGCAGGGAAGGGGCATTTTAGGAAACTCCACGAGTGACCCTAGGAGTGGTGGGTGTGACCTAATGGCCAGGTAGTCCCGGCTGGAGGGAGGTGTGCATTTGCTGGACAGAATGACCACATGACCCAACAGGTAGAATGAGAAGCTTTGGGAGTGAAAGGGGCTCTATTAATAATCATGATTGGAGAACAAGAGGAAAACGGAACCGTCGTGGGCTGATGAGGAGGAACTGTCACCTTTTCAAGAGGTCATCCACTTCTGATGTTCTACCCCCCCCTCCACTCAGCCCAGCAGAGCCCTGATTATTGGTCTCATCAAGAAGGTACTGACTCCAAGCCTCTCTAAGACACATGAGCCTAGGTAAGGTAAGGTCAGAGCCCCACCAGGAGGGGCTCACAGTCTCAGAGGGGACAGAGTCAGGAAGGCTGTGTGTCCACCCAGGACAGCCGAGACAACCTCAGTCAGCGTGCCTTTTGTGCTTGCTGGATTATTCTCTGCATAAAGCATACATGCGACGTGATATCATACAATTAGAATTTTTTAAAACTATGGTCTCACTTTTTATCCTTGGGTGTTTGAGCCTTCTGCACGATTACATGCCCTCACTTGGTATGTTTAATTATCTGAGTTCTTACCGCAGGCTCCAACATTAACACTTAAAGAAATATTAGAGCAAAGTCAACTCCTGAAGGTGGAGGGCTATCAAGAGAGAACACACTGAGTTTCCAGCTGAGAGCATGGACCCCCCACTGCTGGGACAGCCTCCTCTCCTCTTCACTGAATTTGTCCCCATGGTCGCAGACGGCTATTAGAGCCTGTGTTTCAGAATTAAATCTGTGCATTGCTACTGTTCTCAGAGAAAGGTTTGTGTTCTGCGTCACCTCCTGAAGGAATAAACTCCAGGTTAACATGAGGAGCACAACTTCACCGGGGAAAAAGATCAACGGGGGCTGCTATCTGCACCATACGGGAGCCCTACAGCGAGCGGTGAGAGGTGACCCGCATCCCCGCAGGCTGGCCTCCGACAGTCACCAGGGCCCAGGATGCCGAACAGGTCTGCAGATTCCCATGGCCTTAATAAGCTCTGGAGGTCCCGCTGCGCTAGGGTGAGGAGCCGACTTCTTCTTTTTCTCATGACGCTCTGGCGTTTACACTCTCTGGTGGCCATTTAACTCTAGATTAGAAAACTGTAGGAAAAAGTAACATGTAACAATAACTCTAAAAGGCAAGAGTGGGTTGCCTGCAAGCCAGACCCAGATAAGTGAGCCTTGGGGTGGCTGATGTCCTGGGTCCCCACTGGTGGCACAGAGATCCAGGGGTTAACTATTGAATTGCTGGTGCGTGGACGGGGAGGGGTACAACAGGGGAGAGGGCCACCATGGGAGCGGTTTACCAACTAATAGAGAACATCAGCCTTTAACAACCTCCTGGGCTGTTCTTGGGTAGACCTGCACAAAACCAGTCTCCAGGTAATTCCTTTTGGGAATTATGCTCTGCATAATCCACCATCTTCATGGCCATTGTCTCCTTTACCCTGTACCTGAATAGGACAAGCATCATGGTCGTTTCTGAGCTCTCCACGGTTCCATTTCATTCCATTTTCTGCCTGGCCCCCAGTGCACCCAGTAACTTGAGTATTAAAATTCTGGATTACAGTTCCTGGCAGTGCAAAACCTCTCTCCTCATTTTTCTTTTTCATAAGTTTCTTGGGCGTGTTTGCTGTCTTAGTCTTCCAGGTGCACCTGAGAATAATTTTGTTAAATTAAACATGTCATTAAATATATAAATCAAATTGTAAAAGAAATGATATGTTCACAGTAATATGTATTTCCAAACAGAGTCCAAATAAATAAAACTTCTCATTCAAAAAATATTCTATTGGACTCTCTAGCTAAGAGATTTTTCTTCATAAAAAGTCCTCCATATTTCTCACTAAACATATATAAGGTATCTCATAAGCATAAATATTTTTGTTTGTGTGAATGACATCTTTTTGTTTCATTATGTGATTGAAATGCTTATTGCTAGTGTGTGTGAGTGCTTGTGAAAAATTATCTTCACTTAGCAATTGCCTTCAGTCTAAATTGTTTCATTTGTTCTAAAGATTTTCAAATGATTTATTTTCTTTTTTTTTTTTTTTTTTTTTTTTTTTGATATGGGGTAGAGACTGTATCATTTGTAACATTTGTAGATGTCTAACATTTGTAGATGTCTAACATTTGTAGGTGTCCTGGTAGACAACTGTATCATCTAAAAATGTTAATATTTTTATCTTCTGCTTGCGAATAGCCCTATCTCTACTTCTTTTCTTTTTGGTGATCCATATAGAATCATTGTTTTTAGTTTGAGACAATGTTACAAAAGAGTATACTGGCGGGAGTCCTGCTGACTTTTATACAAAAGACTTGAGCGCTACATAGGCTTTTTGTGGCTGTTGTTTTGAGGTGGAGTCTTGCTCTGTCTCCCAGGCTGGAGTGCAGTGGTACGATCTCAGCTCACTGCAACCTCTACCTCCTGGGCTCAAGCAATTCTCCTGCGTCAGCCGCCTGAGTAGCTGGGACCACAGGTAAGCGCCACCGTGCCCAGCTAATTTTTTGTATTTTTAGTAGAGACGGGGTCTCAGCATGTTGGCCAGGCTAGTCTCGAACTCCTGACCTCAGGTGATCCACTGAAGGTAAGGAAGAATCTCTTTATGATAGCTTATTGAGATTTTAAACATCAGAAAGAGAGGTTTTAATAACAGAAATATGTTAAATTTTTCTCAGATGCATTTTAGTATCTCTTGAATCGATTCCCTTTATTTCCCTTTTTTGACTATAGATGTGCTTAATTGCATAAATGAATCCAAGAATCTGAACAATTTGAATGCTTTTGACACATACTGCCAAAGTGTGTCAAAAACCTTTCATAGGCATCTGAATGCCCTGATATTCCACAAATACACCCACCTTCTTCACAGCGTCCTATTCTTTTGGCATATTGCTAAGTGTACTTTTCTTATAATTTACCTAGAATTTAATCTAAGCTCCTACTGAAAGACAATTTCTCCTGTCCCTGACAGGTTTTGGTAGATACCACGACAGATGCTCTGGGAGGCTTCCTCATGTTTATTTTTTCTAATCTAGCTGCTGCCATGTTGGGGACTGTCCCCAAAGGCAGGATTTTGTCTCTGCCATCACTGCACCCTCGGCCTGACACAGCAGTGGGCTTAATAACTGAGTGGACAGCCCTAGAAAGCAGAAGGCATTTACCCAGACAGGGAGCACCTGGAGCCTGCAGTCTCTTGTGGGGCCAGTTCAGGAGACACTTTGTAGTCATCTTTCCCCCTAGGTTTTACTCTTCCTAATTTCAAACTCCTTAGGAGTAAAGACAGTTCTGAGCTGCTGAGAGTCCCCTAGTGCCCACTGCAGAGGCTGCCTGGGTGCCTGACATGATTTCACTCTAGTGGGGTTCAGCTGTCCCCAAACTTCCCGAGTGGCTGCGTGGCCATCCGCCCTCCGCCCACACCCACCCAACAGGGCAGTGACCGGTGCACTAGGAGGATTTCTGACAAGCACAGCTCACTGCAACACAGATCTCCTTTCTACCAGGGTCCTCCACATCCACCGCTAGTGGGGTGAGGATGTGAACCCTGGCCGGGGCCTCGGGGTCCCCCACCCTCCCTGCACCCTGGCGCCTCCTCCAGCCCTGCTGGATAGTGGAGCCCCACGAGCCGCAGGCTCCCTCACCCGATTTATTTTTTCTCTATTGCATCAGAATCTTCTGAAGTAAACTTTCACTCGGGACAGAGCTGTGCTATTCCAGGGGTCTTTGCCAAGGATCTGTGAGGTAACCTTTCCATCTATTTATTTGTCTTTTTGGAACTTGGGGACAGGGGAGAAATGCGAAGAGACCCATGACCCCCAGAAACTCGGCCGAGTGACTGACATCATGGGAATTTGTCTGGCCTGATTTACGGCATTCCCGTGACCCCGGTCAGGGAGCTGAAGTTCACGGCACTTTCTTGGCTCCCATCTGTTCGTAAACGTCCAGCCCACTGGAAGCCAACCTCTGTTACAAGGTGATGTGCAAGTCTGCATAGCTTCCCAACAAAGCAAACCGATGCCAGTACGTGAAAAACAAAGTCACAGAGGATACACCCTTTATTGGTACGCTTGACCAGTGTCACATGGACTTCTAAATTTCCTTTTCTTTGATCTTTTGGCTGAATCCATTTTCTGCCAGAGAGGAAGCTGCTGGAAGCTCAGTGACAAGTCTGACCCAGCGGGCAGCACTGTTGGAGGAGTCTCGGAAGAGGCCGTTTTCTTCTCGGAGAAGACCCGCAGCTGCACCTTCTGTCTCATCTGTGGTCAGGGCTCCTTAAAGGGCTGAGTGTCCACCATGTATCACCCCAGAGAAAAGAAGGCAGCTGGGTCCACCGCGGCCTCAGACAGTGATGGACTCCAGATGTCCAATCTCTTCCGCCAGGGCTTGCCCAGTTGGGTCAAACCATTTAAGAGATGGGAAAGCTAATGAATGAATGTATTTCGTATTTTCTGCATTGTGTCCTGAGTCTTCTGGTAGCAGGAGAAAAATAAATCCTTCCAGCTGTGCCTGCTCTGCTGTCCTTCCAAACTCTGCAACCAGCTTCCTCCTTGGTCAACTTCATTGTTTTTGTTCCTTTGTGCACTCTGTATGAAGTCATCAACAGAGTCTGGAAGAGGACACATGTTCCACAAGGAAGGGGCCAGTGAGGCAGAGAGAGAGGCACCAAAACATAGAACCTCACCCCTGAGAACTCACTTGCACGTGAAGGACAAATCAGGTACCCTGGGGAGCCCAGGCCCCTCTCCTACCTGAATCACAGGTGCGCACCCAGGTGCTGTGGGGAGCCCAGGCCCCTCTCCTACCTGAATCACAGGTGCGCACCCAGGTGCTGTGGGGAGCCCAGGGCAGACAACTCTTCTACCTGAATCCTGGGTCAGCATCCAAGGCAGAGAACCTCTGTAGATTCTCCAAGAAACAAGCAAAGTACCAAGATCTGCATCTTTAGAGAAACTCCTTCAGGCCATTTTCAATGTGCTATGTCCAGTGAACGAATATATGCACTACGTAATATTAAAGATTTTCAGTGGCCAGGAGGTGGGGCTGGTGCAGACTGGCATTCACTAGGGAGAGAGTCGTCCAACCAGGATATAAATCGTTTCAAAAGCTTGCTTTTTTATTGTGGAAGTCCTGGGATAACACAACGTCTCCTGCCTGGGCCTGCATCCTTAACTTTTTTTTCCTACTCCTTTGCAAAAGAAGAGCCTTAAGTAACTAAATTGGACATTTTAAGACCCAATAACATGGAACTAAAGAGAAATGCCGCATGTGAAATTAAGATACCCACAGCAGGAAAGTTGAGTTTTTAAACAAATTAGATTTTCATGTCCTGGATTCTGTAAAGCATGAGGATTGAATAAAAGCATCTGGGCAGCTGTGTTCCCAAGTTGTGTTTCCCTTGAACAGTGATAGCTGCACTTCCCTGAGTCACCAGCCCTGGTCCTCAAATTCTCAGGAGGGTGTGGTCCTCTTCGCACATGGAATCCCATCCCTCATCATTGACAAAGATAATCGCCATCCCCTCCGTCAACATCCTGCCTGGGACACAGCTCAGGCCCCTTGTCTTCCAAACAGGCTGCTAACTCCTCTAACACATGAACCCCGTCTCAGAGGTACAGAGCTGCAGGTGACGCTTTTCCTTGATGGAACATGGATCAGCAAGTTTAGAGCAGGCCACCAACCCAGTTTCAAGCTGACGCACAATGACATCCCCATTCCTAGTCTGGATTTGGAGGCAGGCACGGCAAAGGAGAAGAATCACAGGCCTCCAGCTTCTCCTGAGTGAGACATGAACAAAGGCTTTTTATTATTTTGTTTCTGGTATCGAGATGTTCTGGAAAGTCCCCTCAGCCCCACTCATCAAGCCTCTCCAAGACCAGCATGACTTTCAGCCCAGCTTTGCTTCTGTCCTCCCCTGGCACCGTGCATTGGGCGCAGGGAGGGTGCTCAGAGCCACCTGCCCATTGTGTATTCCTTGTGCACGGTGTGCACCTTCCTGAGAACGTCTCACTCAGCAGGACCCCGTAGCGTCGTGCGTGCTCACGCGTGCACATCTCTGCAGCTCCCTTCTACTCCAAAGCCATCCCCCTGTCCACTCCCAACCCCCAGAGCATACCCCAGGCTCTGCACACCTAATCCTCAATCTAGGCAGGACTCCTCACTCCATTCATTCTCTGCTCAAGCATCATTTCTTCAGATGTCCTTCCCCATCCTCTTGCTTCCTTCTCAGCACCTGTGGTCAGCAACCCCACATCTGCTGTCTTGTGTGTTTCCTGCCTGCCCTCCCTTTCCCTCCCATGGCAAGCTTCATGGTGACAGGAACTGTCTTGACTTCTTCCCCGCCATATCCCAGTCTCTAACGTGGAGCCCAGCACATCAGAGGTGCTCAACAAGTATTTGCTGATTGAACGACAAATCCACCGAAGTGCCAGCCCTTGGTCTGGCCTCCCTACTGTGTCCAGGAGAAGGCATCCTTGTCTTCTTTGTTTGCTAACCATTGTTGTACAACAGCTACATGCAGTGTTATGAATGGCGGTCAGTACACCTGTCTCCTTGGCTGGAAGTGGATGATGAGTCCTCCATTGTCTCTTTGGCTGGATGTGGATGGTGACTCTCCATAGGAGAGACAGATTCTAGTCATCCTTATGTCTCCAGCACCCAGCAGAAGGACTGCAAACAGCCAGGGCTCAGTAAATGTGAGGGCAACACGAAGGACCCTGCAGCTGCCCCAAATGATACCAGCTGTGCGAAACCATCTGTGGAGTGTGTGTCTCTGGGCTGTATGCCCGTGACCTCCGGACTTTCCATCTGCAGAATGGGAACCACACTGGTCACCTGTCCAGCAAATCGTCCTGGTGCCAGAGGTTTACTGGCACCTGTGTCTGCTCCCTGGCTAGGCCTGTGCCCTACTTCCCCCCATGAGTAGATGCTATGTATTTAATAATTCACAGTTTCAAAAATGTCTGAAAGCTTTTGTGTGAATGACCCTGAAGACTCATATTTGTATCCTATTCAGGGACAATTAACTCCAATTCTTGGAAAAGAAAGAGCATTGCCCTTCCCTGCACAGGACTGGCCAAAATGTTACTAGATCTAAATGCAGACAAACAAAAAGACACTCACAGGACCCAATTTTTGCAAGGTTTGGACTCAACCTTCTTGAGAATCTGTAAGCATCACTTCCAAGTAGAATATGCTGGAAGCCGTGGCGTGCACAGGGTGGTGCACCTGAGACCACTCCTCTGGCTTTGCAACCCCCTTACACTGGCCTGGTCCTCATCCTGGACTACAGCCCAGGCCCGCGTCCAGCCCAAATCTCACCCTGGAGCACCACCCCCTTGGGTTAAGGGTTATACATGATCAACAAGTCTGAGGGCATAAAGTGTCTCAGGACTCTTGGCTAGGGACTGCTGGGCGGGTAGAGAGCATGGGGGCAGGCAGGACCCACCGTGGGACCCCCCGGCCCAGTAGTCATCTGCCTTCCAGTTAGTGCAGCAGAAACATCCCTGGAAATAATTTCATCGTGGTAAAATACACGTGACATAAAATCTACCGTCTTCACGTTGTGAAGTGTAGAGTCCTGTGGCATTAAGGACATTCATGCTGCTGTGCAACCTTCACCACCATCATCTCCAGACCTCTTTTTCCCTTCTCAGACTGAGACTCTGTCCCCACTAAACACGCACTCCCCACTCCTCCCCTCGGCCCCTGACACCCACCGTTCTGCCTTCCGTCTCTATGAATCTGACTACATGAGGTTCCTGGCATAAATGGACTCATATAGTGTTTGTCTGTGACCAGCTTATTTCAGTCAGCACCATGTCCTCAGGGTTCATCCATGCTATGGCCCCTGTCAGAAGAGCCGTCCTTTTTAAAGGCTGAATGACGTTCCATCGTGTGTGTGTGTGGGGGGGGGGGGGGGGTGATGGTGTGTGTATGGGGTGTGTTTGTGGGTGTGGTGGGTGGTGTGTGTGGGGTGTGGGGCGTGGGGGGGTATGTGTGGGGTGTGGGGTGTGTGGGGTGTGTGTGTGGTGTGTGTGGGGTGTGTGGTTTGTGTGTGGTGTGTGTGGAGTGTGTGTGGTTTGTGTGTGGGGTGTGCAGTGTGTGTGTTGGGTGTGTGTGGTGCATGTGTGATGTGTGCATGGTGTGTGTGTGGTGTGTGTGGTGTGGGTGTGTGGTGTGTGTGTGGGGTGTGTGGGGTGTGGGGTGTGTGTTGGATATATGTGGTGTGTGGTTTGTGTGTGTGGTGTGTGTGTGGTGTGTGTGTGGTGGGTGTGGGGTGTGTGTGTGGGGTGTGTGGAGTGTGTGGTTTGTGTGTGTGGTGTGTGGTGTGTGGTGTGTGTGTGTGTGTGTGGTGTGTGTGTGGTGTGTGTGTGGTGTGGGTGTGGTGTGGGTGTGTGGTGGGTGTGTGGTGGGTGTGTGGTGGGTGTGTGGTGGGTGTGTGGTGTGGGTGTGTGGTGTGGGTGTGGTGGGTGTGGGGTGTGTGTGTGGGGTGTGTGGAGTGTGTGGTTTGTGTGTGTGGTGTGTGTGGTGTGTGTGGGGGGTGTGTGGGGTGTTTGTGGTTTGTGTGTGGGGTGTGGGGTGTGTGTTGGATATATGTGGTGTGTGGTGTGTGTGTGGTGTGTGTGTGGTATGGGTGTGTGGTGTGTGTGTGGTGGGTGTGGAGTGTGTGTGTGGGGGGGTGTGTGGAGTGTGTGGTTTGTGTGTGTGGTGTGGGGTGTGTGGTGTGGGGTGTGTGGTGTGTGTGTGGTGTGTGTGTGGTGTGAGTGTGTGGTTTGTGTGTGGTGGGTGTGGGGTGTGTGTGTGTGGGGTGTGTGGAGTGTGTGGTTTGTGTGTGTGGTGTGGGGTGTGTGGTGTGTGTGTGGTGTGTGCGTGGTGTGGGGGTGTGTGGTGTGGGTTGTGGGTGTGTGGTGTGTGTGTGTGGTGTGTGTGTGGTGGGTGTGGGGTGTGTGTGTGTGGGGTGTGTGGAGTGTGTGGTTTGTGTGTGTGGTGTGGGGATGTGTGGTGTGTGTGGGGGGGGGTGTGGTATGTGGGGGAGTGTTTGGTTTGTGTGTGGAGTGTCTGTGTGGTGTGGGGTGTGTGGTGTGTGTGTGGTGTGTGCGTGGTGTGGGTGTGGGGTGTGTGTGGAGGGAGTGTGTGGAGTGTGTGGTTAGTGTGTGTGGTGTGGGATGTGTGGTGTGTGTGGGGGGGGTGTGTGGTATATGGGGGAGTGTTTGGTTTGTGTGTGGAGTGTGTGTGGGGGGTGTGGTGTGGGGGGGGTGTGTGGAGTGTGTGGGGTGTGTGGTTTGTGTGTGGGATGTGTGTGGGGGGTGTGTGGTGCGTCTGTGTCACATCACAGTTTATTTGGTCTGCGTTTTGCTTCTGAGGGCCCTCCATACTGTGCTCTATGGCACTGGTTTATGTTCCCACCAGCAGTGCTCAATGGTTCCAATTTCTCCACATCCTCACCAACATGTATTTTCTGTGTTTGTTTGTTTTGAGACAGGGTCTCACTCTGTTGCCCAGGCTGGAGTGCAGTGGTGTGCATAGCTCACTGTAACCTCAATCTCCTGGCCTCGAGTGATCCTCCCTGCCTCAGCCTCTCAAGTAGCTAGGATTATAGGCACAGGCCACCACACCCTGCTATTTGTTTTATTTTCATTTTTGTAGAGACAGCATCTCACTATGTTGCCCAGACTGGCCTCAAACTCTTGGCCTCAAGCGATCCTCCCTCCTCAGCCTCCCAGAGTGCTGGGACTGCAGGCATGAGCAGGCAACCTCATAGGTGTGAGCTGGGGCCTCTTTCTGATTGGGTCTGCATTTCTCTGATGGGTAGTGATGTCAAGCATCTTTTCATGTGCTTGCTGGCCATTTGTATATCATCTTTGTAGAAATGTCTATTTAAGGCCTTTGCCTACTTGTATTCAGGCTATCTAATTTTTATTGTTGAATCGTAGGAGTCCTGCATCTCTTCTGGATAGTGCTCTCCTATCACATGGATAATCTGCTCATACTTTCTCCCATTCCACAGATTGTCTTTTCACCATTGTGTTCTTCCACACACAGGAGTTTTGAAGTTTGACATAGTCCCATTTGTCTATTTTTGTTTTCCTTCCCTGTGCCCTGGAAGTTCTATTGAGAGATCCCAGATTGTTCCTTTTGAAAGTATGAAATTCCATCTCTGTGGCAGTAAACAAGCTGCAGTGGCCTGTGCCAGCACTGCTTGTGAAATCCCTTCTTTAAAGTACTCCTCGCCGCACTTGGACGTATTTCCCATTCTGTGCAAACAAGTCCACGTTGCTCACTTTGGAAGCGGGCTTTGCAGGAGTCGATGCCTTTCTCTCAGTCGTGTCCTCCCCAGCCTTGTCCTTTGCAAGGAAACCACTGAAACTGCCAAGCATTTGCTGCCCGCACGCCTACCCGTGCCATCTGCCGTCTGATGCTGATGCGGATGACACTGTCTCCCACAGCCCAGCCACCGATGCCAACTGACCCCTCTGAGATGAACTTCCTTCCTCTAGAAAATGCGAGAGAATGCAGGTGGATGCCACCCCCATCACTGGACCATCTGATAATCAAATGGACACAACCCCCTGCACCGGCTGGCAAGCAGCAGTCCCTCCAGCCTTGCTGAGCCGTGGACTTGTGTCCCGGCCCTGCCATGCTTGTGGATCAGCCCACACTGGTACCACACTCAGCCCTGCCAGCAATGGGCAACAGAGGATACTGGTCATGGTGGCGGCAGGTGATCCCGGAGAGTTACCAACCTCAGAACACAGCTTGTCCCACAGACACAGTCACAGGGCTGCTTGGTGTCCACTGTGGGTAACAGCCATCTTGTGTCTCTGTCTTGAGAAGGGTCAGTTTGGTTTCCTGTGGTCCCATAGAATGATGCAGAATGGGAGGAGACCGGGATCCACCTGGCCATGCCCCCTGAGTCTGCCTGACTTAGCCAGTCACTCGTCCCCCACTGAGACTCTCCACCCTGCCCCTGTCCGAAGTGGGCAGGCTTGGGTTTTGTTTTTTGTTCTTCCAAACCCTGCGTAGCTGTGTCATCTGGACAGAAGCCCAACGTTTACCAGAGCAGGTTGGAGGGCGGGGGGCTCCTGACAGTTGGGGAGTCGGGTTTGAGGCCTGGAGCTCACCAGCTCATCTGCACCCCAGAGAGGGCCCAGGGGCTGTACTAGACAATGTCTAAGGGCTTCTCAGCAGAGCCCCTGGGAGCCACGTGCAGTAAGCCTGACCACCTGGGCAGGTGCACCCACAGGGAACCCAGGGCACGGGGCTGATGTCTGAGGGATGCTATCTTTGTGGGTCACTGCACTGGTCAGGAAGGTAATTCTGGAATGCCAGTCACCTTCCTAACCGCAGTTTTCCTTGGAACTTCCATTACACTGCATTCATTTTTTCTATCTTTCTTTCATTCCACGTTTCCCAAGCCTCACTCCACGCAGATGGGTGGCCCCTCTCATGCCTTCTGCTGACCACAGTCTCTGCCCCAACACCTTCCTCAGCCTGCCCGCTCCTTCTGCTGGTCCCAGGGCCACCTGGCCATCCCCAGCCTTTGCCTCCCACTTCTCTCCCTCCTGCCATCGAGGGACGCCCCTCAGCTCTGGGAACAGCTGCTTCCCTCCTGGCCTCCTAACTCGCCACCGATTTCTTCCTGATGAGGATGTGACTGCCTTTTCAGTTTCTAATTCCAGGGCACTCAATACCTAAGGGTTCCAAGCGGCATCCGCCTTGCATCCAGCCCGTTCCCCAGCCTCGGCCACCCCTCTGTGATCTCAATCTTCGGACGCCTTCTTGCTGACAGCTCCTCCATGCCAGGCCTGTGCTGAGGGGAAAATATTCTTTCCTGTTTATTGAAGGGTTCCCAGCCACAGCTCTCTCCTCCCAGCCTCTTCCTCAGCCCACACCACCCCGGGAGCTGGCTGGGACTTTTCTTTATTGTGCCCCTACCCCCAGAGCCACTACAGACAGCCTGGCGAGGACTGGGCATTTTACTGAGGAGCGTGTGTGTGTGTGTGTGTGTGTGTGTGTGTGTGTGTGTGTGTGTTGGAGGCAGGGCATTTTACTCCCCAAAATAATCTTCCATCCCAGATCAGATGAATCACTTTCCCCCGAGACGCCTCCAGGCTAGGCTGTACAGTGGCCTCCCCCTCCCTCCCTGCCTCCCTCTCCCTCTCTTTCTCGACCTCTATCTCCTTTCCTCTGCAGAAGAAATTCGGGGGTTGTGGCCCTTCCAATGTTACAGCCAGCCTCCTTCCGTCCAGCTGCTGGCTTCTAGAATGGAAAAGGCCCTCCAAACAAGAGGCTGGCTCCTCCGTGTGGGGCAAACACAAGACCCCCAGGCTGCCAGGTGCGTTCTGCTAGGAAGGTAGCCAGGGAATTGTAAATCACAGATGCACAGAAAACATGCGCTTGCATCAGACACAGTGTAGTTTCTTTGTGTACTTGGTGGGGAAACAGAGGCTCCCTCCATGACCCCCACTTGTGCAGGGCATGGGCTGAGCCAGGCATCTGGACACATGACAAGGACACAGTCCTGAAGGTGCTCCCGGGGTGACAGGCAGACAAACCGTTGCAGTTACCAGGCTGCTAGGGGATGTACGAGGCCTCAGGAGTCATCACAAATGCCACCAGGAGGGGTGGTTAGAGGCTCCCCAAGGAGGGGATGCTGGAGGCAGTCCTGGCGGGCATAGGGGAGATTCTAGCCGAAGGAGAGCAGCGTGAAGGCATGGAACATGAAGGCGCCACGCTTTTTTTTTTTTTTTTTTTTCCATGGTAGTCTTGCTCTGTCACGCAGACTGGAGTACAGTGGGGTGATCTCAGCTCACTGCAACTTCTGCCTACCTTGTTCAAGCAATTTTCCTGCCTCAGCCTACCAAGTAGGTAGGATTACGGGCACGCACAACCGTGCCTAACTAATTTTTCTATTTTTAGTAGAGACGGGGTTTCACCATGTTGGCCAGGCTGGTCTTGATTTCCTGACCTCATGATCTGCCCACCTCGGCCTCCCAAAGTGCTGGGATGACAGGTGTGAGCCGCTGCGCCTGGTCAAAGGCGCCACGCTTTAAGGACAAGCAGGTAGGTTTGCTCACCCCCTTACCCGGGTTCTTACTGGCAACTGCTCCAAGTGCTGGGTACAGGGTGAAAAGGACAGACACGCTCTTGGCCTGGGGAGCTCACCACGGAGGGTGCCCAGGGCTCAGAGGCAGCTCACAGGAAAGCAGGCAGGGCCCATGCCATGGGGAACCTGGGCCGTGCCTGGCAGGCCTGGCCATCCCACTGGCAGCAGGTGAAATGGGGGTAAAGGAACCTACATTCAGTGGGCTTGGGTAATGCCAGATGCAGTGTGGGGTGCGTCGTTCACGCTATTCCATTAACAGGTTAAGAGATGGAGTCAGGTCAGTGACTGGGAAAGGTACCCCAGGCTAACCATGCAAAGAAGGGCCTGAAGAGGGGACAGCAGATCCCAGGAGATGGGACCGGGAAGAAGGGCCCAGCCAGCCCCAGCCAGGCGCTGCACGGTGGAGTGACTGGAACGGGTTCATCACAGCGAGTGGCATTTCCACCACACAGGGTGACATGGCACAGACCGTGGGGATTGCTCCCTACCTACAAAGAGCATCTAAACTGGCGTGTTCACTGACGCCACGTAGGAAAAGGGACCTCTGAGCAGTGGTAGTGAGGGTCCTCTGGGTTAGGGGATGCCTGTCTAATGCCACAGCAAAAAAAAAAAAAGCTTCAAAAGAGCAGATGGCACAGCTGGCCCTGGACCTGCAAATTCAGACTCAACCTGCAGGCATGTGGCTGGGCCACCCAGAGCCAGGAGATGCCAGGGGGTGACACGTGTAGGGCAGGGGTTTGAGCTGCTCACTTCTGGACCTGGAGGCTCCTGTGCCCAGGCTGAAGCTACCCAACCTCCCACGGTGAAACCTGACACGAGTGCCTCAGGCCTTGCTCCCGACTCAGGAGCACCTGAGAGCAGACTGCAGGGCTGTAGGAACGCCGACAGGTGCCCGGCTGGATCCAGGCCCCCCGCACTCTCCGGGGCACTCCCTGCGGCATGGGGAAGTCCCCGTGCACCATCGTTTGAAGCAGAGAGCCCTGACGTAATGACCCGACTCAGTAGGACGGGGTCATACTCGGCATGGAGGGAAAAATTTCATTTTTTAGACAATCGGACTGGCTGGGTTTGCTTCCTGGCTCTGCCCACTGCTCTGTCTGTGCCCTCAGCTGAGGAGTGACATAGGTCCCTCAGTTTCCCCCCCTGTGAAATGGGGGTGAAAGCACCCAGCTCACTGGGCCATTCTGAGGATGAAAATAATTTTGCTTGCCCAGTGCTGGCATATGTTTGCTGGGTGGATTTTCCACGAGCGGAGTGACGTAGCGTGGCTTTGCCATCGTTTGCAGGGGAGAGCAGAGGCCCCGCGGGTGGCCGGGCCCACCAAGCCTCAGAGCAGACGCATCCTCCGGGTACCCCCTGCAGGCCTTCCGGAGCTCTCTGCTCCTGGAGGACCTCCAGGCCTGGCCCGGCTACACACCCTGCACTCTGAACTTTCCGTGGGGCCCTAAGGAGTGGAAAACCCCTCACAGATACTCAGAGAAGGGGACAGCCCCACGGGTGTTTCCAAGGGGCAGGGTGCAGGCCTGGTGGGTGCCTATACCAAGTGGATCCCGGGGCAGGGTGGACCCCAGGGCAGTGTCCCCACAGAGCAAGCCAAGGCCCCGCACCCTCCCACCTCCTCTTTCCCCGCACCTTGTGAGGTACAAGCCTCTGGGCCCCTGTCCTGCTGGTCTTGGCCGGGTTGGGTGGGCTGCCTCGTGCCCTTAGTTCTCCCCTCCCCAGGCTGACCTGGCCTGGGGGCCGGGTGGGGCACGCCTTGGAACTGGGAGCCGCCTCCAACCCTGCTCTCTGCTCCAGGCCTGGCCCATTCAAACCTTCCTGCTGTGTTTATTTGCACAGCCAGAAGACAAAAAGCCGTGGCTCTGAGTCACTCCTGCTCCCAGTCGGCTCTGATTCATGCAGGAGGCCCGCGGTGGGGACTAACCCTGGCCGTTAACCTCTTGGTTTCTTTATGTCTTTACAGCAGTGAACATCTGTGTCTTCGAACTGAAGATCAGGCCCCGATCGCCGCTCACAGTCGCGTGCTGGGGGTGTAATGTGGAGAAGACAGGATACCACAGCACAGCCCGAGAGGTCCCCCCTCACCTCCAGCCCCTTCCCCCAGTGCTGATGGAAACTTACAAATATTTCAGTCATCTCTCCGAAAAGGATTTGGTCATCTGGCAAGGGTGGTCCCAGAATTTGCCAGAAATATGCGTCAAATGTAGCCCAGGGCATAAAGGAAGACAGGCTTACAAAAATTAGATTATGGCGAAGAATCTGAAAGGAAACGAGAGATTCTGTGCCTGGTTGGTCTCCAGCCTCCGGGGAGGTGCGGCCCGGTGCTTCCTCCCTGTAGGTTCTGGAGAAGCTGGCACACAGGGATGCCCGGGGGCAGGGGGTAGACCCACTCTACGGCCGACCTCTCTGCAGTCCCACACATTTGTCATTCATCATACAAGGCCAGGGGACGTGTGGTGTTCATTTTTGATCCTGGTAAAAAGTGAATAGAGTGTCTCTAGTAGCTAAGAAAGGGCTTTTTCTAGCTCCACTGAGTGAGTCGGGGTCCAAGCACCTCTTCTCACTTGGGTTCGGGGAACAGCTAAGGAGTTCATTGTGGTTTTTTCCCACTTGTTTCCCCAAAGCCGAAGTGGTTTATGACTAACAACAGATATCCCCAAATACGTAGAGAGGAGTGAAAAACAGGCAGAAGAAATGAGGATGCTGACATCTAACAGCGTGGGGATGAATGCCGGTCCCATCACGAAGCACCATTCGGGAACTGCCCAGCGGGTAAAGGCGAGCCGGAAGGGCTGAGACCGCACAGCCCTCACTGCCAAAGGACGCCACCAGCTCCACAGGGGGGCCGCGCTGGCACATTCCGATGCATCCTTCCAAATTATCCTAACGTGAAAGGCCTCTTGTGAAAACGATGGACGGGCATCTTTAATGTAGACTGCAGAAGATACAAAAATATATTTTGAAGGCCACTCTTTTATATCACTTTAGCAAGAACCTAAGTCATAACACCGAGGGGGGGTTCCGGTGAGGACGTTCCTACGTGGGCAGCAGCTGTGTTTTCACTGCATCGCCTTATGATGGGACTGGGAGTAGCTGCCCTTCTCTGGAGGGAGGGTCGGTCAGCATGTGCCTGCCACACTATCTTTACAAAGCAGTGGGCACCTCTGGATTTGTGTTCTCAAATTGCCGAAGTGATACAGGGCATTTGTGGAAAATCTAGAAATTAAAAAAAAAAAAAAAAAAAAAAAAAAACAAAACGAAGGAAAGGAAGCTCTTTCATCAACTTTTGGTCCAGAGACGTTCGTTCTTGCCGCTTTCTCTCTAGACAAACACACCCATGCATGCACACACACACTTTGATTTTCCAGCCTGAGATCGTATGAACTGCTCCATCCTGCCATCATGGCCGTCACTTTATTAAACATCCACTAAAACACACACTTGCTGACTGTATAGTGTTCCAGCATATGCACCAAGCAGAGTTTATCCCACCTATTTCCCAGGACATTTTAATTTTTTCACCAATCTTAATGAAGCTGATACGAATTTCTTTGTTGCTAGGCAGCTCTGCTATTATTCACTTAAGATAACTCCTAGAAGTGGAATTGTTCGTGCAAAGGGTATTTCCAGTCCTAGATCTTTTCTTACCTACTATCAAAATTCCTTTACAAAGGTTGTGCAGTTTTTCTTCCCTCTGGCAAATAGAATGGCCTGGTTCCCCCACTTTCCTTAATACTGGGGGTGATAATTATGTATTTTTTTCCAATTTAATAAAAATAGTATCCTTCTGTTTTATTTCAAATTCCTTGGATTATTGTTGAAATTCAACGCTTCGTGTGTTTATTGGCCAACTGAATTTCTCCTTTTACGAATTTATATTTTTTGCCCATATTTCCTACTGGGTATTTGTCTTTTTAAATTTTTTAAAGGCCTTTTTTCTAGTAAGAACATTAACCCATTGCAAAATAGATTGTAAATATTTTCTTCTTGGTTCTTTAAAAATTTTTGGTTGTCATAGTTATTTGGTATATAAAAGTTGAAATTTTAATTTGGTCAGTTATTCTTTTGCTATTTTATTTATGATTGCTGGACTTGGAATGGTCAGCTTTTGGAAGTAGATCGTAGGAAGGGCCTGCATTAGTAAACGCCACTTCAGCTCACTGGATGTTCACCGCTGCCACCTCTAAGACACTGGCCTGATGTCCCGCTGTGTTCCATCCACAGCGTGGCTGTGGTGTTCCGTCCACAGCTGTGAGCGACTGTCCCTGCTGGCTTGGGCTATGGCACCTCAGTGGGATGAAATTATAGACCCCCAGTGGATGCTCGATCCCAAGGATGGTACCGAACCCTATATATACTATATGTTTTTTCTATCTGATGACTGAGAGACGGGTGGGACGGAGCGGGACAGCTCAAGATTTCATCAAGATACTCAGAATGGTATGCAATTTAAAACTTATCAGAATGGTGTGCAATTTAAAATATCAATTTTTTTTCTGGAATTTTCCATTTAATGAGTTTGGACTGTGTTTGACTGTGTGTAACTGAAACTTCAAAAAGCGAAACCATGGATAAGCGAGACGGCTGTAACGGGATTCACCAGGAAGCCTGTCTTTGCTGTTAGTCAGGTGGTGGCAGGTGTGCTAAAAGGGATGCTGACTCAGTGCATTCTCTGACACCAAGGTCTGGCCTTCAGGGATAGTGAGAAGGACTGGGAGGAGGAGTGGAGGGGATAAGGGAGGGACACTGTGTCCCGGAAGCCTAAGGGTGACAACTTGGCTCAGAGCATCCAGATGGTGTCTCTGAAAGTCAGTTGGAAAATCAATGATGGAGGTACAGTTTCTAGTTACCCTAACTCACTGGGCTCTGGCTCCAGTGTCCCCCCAAGCATACAGAGCACGGGCTGGACATGGCCGAGCCTCCGATGTAGTTACTACGAAGCAGAAGTGGCCAGAAAGGAGAGCAGAGCTTCCCCCAGGAAGAGCAAGTGTACTGTGCTACAAATGTGAATAACGTGCTAATGAATCAGAGCAGCTGGGCTCCGCGCCCCGGCAGCTGCGGGAAGAACCCCTGCGGCGGTGACTGATGGGGGCCATGAGACCAAGATGTGTCTGGCTTGAGGATGACCCATGTTCCTATCAAGCCGACTGCACAACTTAACTAAGGAAGCAACCAGGGCCCCAGCGTCCAGTCCTCACATCTCCATCTGGAGTCCTCTCTCTCCACGGCTTTTGGGAATCTCTTTCCCTTTGTGCCTCCTCCCTGGTGGCTTTCTCTTTGCTCAGCAATGGGACTGGGAATGGGGGAACAGCAGCATCACATGGAACAGTTTTTGTTCGTTTGTCTGTTTGTTTTGAGATGGAGTCTCGCTCCGTTGCCCAGGCTGGAGTACAGTGGTGCGATCTCGGCTCACTGCAACCTCTGCTTCTCAGGTTCAAGCAATTTCCCTGCCTCAGCCTCCCGAGTAGCTGGGATTACAGGCGCCCACCACCTCGCCCAGCTAATTTTTGTATTTTTAGTAGAACCGGGGTTTCGCCATGTTGGCCAGGCTGGTTTCGAACTCCTGACCTCAGGTGATCCACCCGCCTTGGCCTCCCAAAGTGCTGGGATTACAGGCGTGAGCCACCATGCCTGGCCCAGAACAGTTTTTATGTGCTTTTGGCAACTCGACCCTTGGTGAGATCCTTTGGGATTTGCTCCACGTTCTCCTGAGCCCTCAGTCTGGATTCTGAAAATTCAAACAATCCTGGAGCCCAACACCATCTTTGCGGCTTCTATAAGTGTCTCAAAATCTGACTGAATAATGCCACAAAGGTGATGATGTCTTAAAGGTGGTGATGTCTTAAAAAGAAACAGGATGGGGTCATAGCTGAGGGAGCACTCAGAGCAGCTCTGGGCAGTTTTGACAGCGTCTCAAACACAGGTGGCTGAGGACCATGTAAAGGGTGCACAGATCAGGGAGGAAGAAAAGAAAAATGAGCAACCAAAGGAAAACACACAACTGGTGCTGAACGATTTAGTGCCACCCTCCCTGTGTCTCCCGGTAGCTCCCTGTCTTCTGGGAGCAGCACCTGCACACATGAAGAGCAGGAATCCCATGACTGGAGGTGGCACCAACTCCTTAAGGGCCTCTGAGCCCAGAACCAGCCTGAAGTGGTCCACCGAGCAGGCGGACGAGCCCTGGGCTGTGGACAGCCTGCTGATGGAGGCAAGTGGTGCGCACTCATGGGTCACCCTTGTGCGTCTTCCCGTCAGGTACCAGACACCCCCACTACAGATATGGCAGATGCTCCTGGCTCCCCTCTAGGGGCTGACTGCGAGCGGCATGGAGGCTTAGAGTCAATCCCTCTCCGTCTCTGGCCCCCAGAGTGTGAGAACTCAGTCTACTGTGGAGAGGCTTCAAGAGGTGTAATCGACATACCACAAAAAGCGGAGGGCAGGCAAAAGAAGCAGCGTGCCTCAGAATTGTTTGATGCTCTTGTTGCCAGGTGTGCATGCATGTGTGTGTGTGTGTGTGTGTGTGTGTGAAATAAACACATTAGGAACTAGAGGTCGAAAGGAAAATGCTCTTAGGCATAACTAGAATAGTCAGATAAGCGCTGAAGCAGGAGGATAAACTGGATAAGGTCTCCGAAAAGTGAGGGATGCGTGAACGCTTAGCCCCTTAGCCCCTCCACCTCCAACTAAGCACCTCAGTTACCAGAGATGCACATCGTCTGGGAAGTAGGATTTTTTTTTTTTTTTTTTTTGATGATGGTAGTAAGATACATATAATATAAACTTTATCATTTGAGCTTTTAAAGTATAGTGGAATTAAGTGCATATACTTTGTTGGGAAAGCATCATCACTATCTAGTTCCAGAGCATTTCGTATTATTCCACACAGAAACTCCACACCTGTTCAGGACTCACGCCCCATATCTCCTCCCATGAAGCCCTAGAAACCTCCAGTTTCCTTTCTGCCTGTATGGATTTGCTTATTTGGGACATTTCATATAAATGAAATCCCAAATATCACAATATGTAGTCATCTGGCTTCCTGAGCTTAGCATTATGTTTTCAAGGTTCATTCATGCTGTAGCACATACTACACTTTTTGTTTTGTTTTGTTTTGTTGAGACAGAGTGTTGCTCTTGTTGCCCAGGCTGGACTGCAGTGGCGTGATCTCGGCTCATTTCAACCTCTGCCTCCCGGGTTCAAGCAATTCTCCTGACTCAGCCTCCCTAGCAGCTGGGATTATAGGCGCCCACCACCACGCCCAGCTAATTTTTGTATTTTTAGTAGAGATGAGGTTTCACCGTGTTGGCCAGGCTGGTCTCGAACTCCTGACCTCAGGTGATCTGCCCACCTCAGCTTCCCAAAGTGCTGGGATTACAGGCGTGAGCCACTGTGCCCAGCCTCATTTGTTTTTATGGCTGAATTAGATTCCATTGTATGGATGGGCTATGTTTTACTGACCCTCAGTTCATGGACACCTTGTTGTTTCCATCCTTTGACTATTGTGAATAATGTTGCTATGAACACTCATGTACAAATTTTTGTTTGAACACCTGTTTTCAATGTTTTTGGGTATACACCCAGCAGTGGAATTGCAGGGTTGTATTGGCTCTTAGAATTCCAGTAGCCAGAGGGTTATCAGAAACTTAGTCCATTATTTTACAGACGGGGAAACTGAGGCCCAGAGAGGCCATTACTTGTCTCAGAAATTGCAAGGCTGAGAGCAGAAAAGTGTTCTCCATGCCACGCTTAACTTCAGTTAAGTCTTATTCTGGACCGTGGATCCCCCAGACACAAGACAATGGGTTCTGCCCAAGACAGTCACTTGGGGAGCTAGCTTGCCTCTCGCAAAGTCAACAGCCTTTGGTTTCTGCCTAATTAAAATGTCCCAAATTAGAAAAATACCTCCTCAGAAAAGCTTACTAAAAGGAAGAGTCACATATGATTTATTCCAGAAACAGTGACTTAAATTAATTGCAAAATCTGTTGTAGAGAGTCACACCGATCATGTATAGTCACAAGCATTTAAAAGTTCTAAGAATTAGTTAATTATGGTTTCACATTGTGATGAACCAAGTAGGAGAAAGCCCAGTGGGTGTGCCCAGGGAGCCAGAAATGCACACCAGCTTCACTTTCTGTCTCCCCACTTCCCTTTTCCTCTTTCTGGTTAGAAAAAGTGAAATTATGTAATTAACATTGAACAATATTTGCAACTTTCAGGAAATGGTACAACACAAGCTGATTGTCCAAGAGCCTGGTACAGAGAATGCCCAGGCCAGTTGGCTTTGGAGGAACCAGCCGGGAGGACAAAGTCTGTCATGTGCCCAATGTATGGTGTTTGTTTGCCTGTTGTTTGTTTGTTTGTTTGTTTTGAGACGAAATCTCACTTTGTCGCTCAGGCTGGAGTGCAGTGGCGTGATCTCGGCTCACTGCAACCTCTGCCTTCTGGGTTCAAGTGATTCTCCTGCTTCAGCCTCTTGAGTAGCTGGGATTACAGCCATGTGCCGCCACACCGGGCTAATTTTTGTATTTTTAATAGAGCTAGGATTTCACTATGTTGGCCAGGCTGGTGTCGAACTCCTGATCTCAGGGAATCTGCCCACCTTGGCATCCCAAAATGCTGGAATTACAGACATGAGCCACTTTGCCCAGCCTCAATGTAATATTTTATCTCTGTTCAAGGAGCTCTGCCATTCAAGCAGAAGGATGCTTTAA
Organism: Macaca thibetana thibetana; assembly: GCF_024542745.1. Taxonomy (NCBI): domain Eukaryota; kingdom Metazoa; phylum Chordata; class Mammalia; order Primates; family Cercopithecidae; genus Macaca; species Macaca thibetana. Next base: position 3,776,477 of record NC_065589.1, read on the forward strand.
GAGACGGACAAGATGGTCGTTTGGCTTCTCTCAGCAAAGGCAGGGCTGGATCTGCTTCGTCTGCAAACCTCAGCGGCGGCCTGGCATAATCTTCTCTTGGAAGCTGTCTTTAGAGGAGCTGAGGCTTTTAAAGTGGTATCTGACTGCAGGTTTAGATCTATCACTATTAAATCCAGGGGGAGGAAATCAGTGCTGAGTTACCACTTCCTTTCCTTAACCTTGGCAAATACTGAGCCGTGCTGGGCTCATGCTCAGACATTCATCAGCACGACCTGATGGGTGACTTGGGCCTCAGCGAAGACGGGCTCCAAGGCCCATCCAGCCTCAGGGACCAGGGAAGTGCCAGGGTGGTGGGACGGTTTCTTGCAAACAGCCAGCAGCGTCCTTCCTCTTGCTCTCCTCCTCTGTCATGGGATGGCCCTCCCGTCATGCAGGAGCACCATGCCCATGGCGCTCCTCCCCTGAACAGTCCCAGGCCAACCCAAGCTCCCTCCAGCGGTCCTTGACCCCAGGCACAATGGATGGCCCCCTGACCACCTTCCTCTGGGGGCCTCTGCTTTCTCTGGCAACTGAATCACCTGCAATTGTCACAGGGCCCTCGGAGGCGGAGCCCCCTCTGGGGCTTCTTTGAGGCACCTTGCTGGGCAGTGTTGATGCCTGGGACCAAACAGGAGGGGAAGGCACCTGAGGGCCTTTTCAAGTCACTATGTCTGTGGCGGCCTCCCTCGTGGCACTATTGCGGCAGTGTGGAGGGACCCTGCTGGATTTTTACAGTGTTGTTTTTATGAGAATGGCAGGAAGGGTGCTTTTTCTGAAAAAACCGCTGTCTTCTAGGTCTCTGAGGGACACTGAGGAAGAGGTGCTGGGTCTCCCGTGGTCAGCAGCAGAGAGAGGCACACGGCCCTGACACAAGCCTAGAGATAAATACAGAATGGGACCTGTTCTTAAGGGACCTGAGTCCCTTCCGCAGCCCTGATCCCTTGTGAAATTCTTTAAATATCACTTGACCTGTTCACAACCCAATCTTCCCTTTTACTTTGTCCTTCATGAAAAAAAAAAAAAAACTTTTCCATGTTACAAATTATAAATGATAGATTAATGTATACGGGGTTGCTGGGGACGCACATGGAAATTACATTGTTTCACACTGAAATTACATGATATTATTCACCTGCGAACTGCAGTAAAACAAGAAAGGAGATGACATACAGCAACATGGAAACGAGCAGAGAGTTGAGTAACTGTGCTCATCTTTTGCTTGTGGTTTAATTAGAAGAAAATCCTACTCTCAGAAAAAAATAGTCCGAAGGAAAGTTTTGGAATTAGCAATAATTTAACAACCAGTAAAATGCCCTTCAGTTAATTCTACCCTTCCAATGCTCCCGGCTCGCATGGGCCACCTGGACCCTGCCTATTAACACCTTCGCAGTCACACAAGACGGGACCTCAAGATAAGCTCTCTCCTGGCCCTACCTCGGGGGCGATAAAACGCCAGTCCTGGATGCACCCCCTCTGCCACAGCCACCGCACGGCCCCCACAGAGTTTGGGGGTCATTGAAGCACACACTGAACCACTCAAAGAGCAGAGATGAAGGAAAGGAAACGGTACTTCTAGATCTCGTGATTAAAAGAAAATGCTGCCTGCATGAGAGAAGTCAACAAAAACAGGGCACCTTGGGATTCTTAGGGTACAGATATCTGTTTGGGGCACTTCTGTTCTGGTATCAGTGAAACAATACTTTTAGAAAACAGTAACGTGAGCCCACGAAGGAGAGGAGTCGCCAAGCACACACTGAGGCAGGGGTGCTGAGCACACATCGATGGGCCACACGAGGCTTCAGGAGCCCCTAGATGCGCGTCACTCAGAGGGTCCTCGGCCATTCTGTATTTACAGTCTATATTTCCACGTGTGAGCTATCACGGGACCTGATGGTGGGCTTCTCATTCTTCCCCTGTTACTTTTTTATAAAGTGAAACCTCAAGTGGACTTCAGTTAATCATTTTTTAAAAGATGCTGTTTCAACTAAAGAATGTATAAGAGTATGTGCTGGTTTGGGGGAAGCGGTAGGAAAGATTTGCTGGAGAAGAAATGTCCACCAGACAGAAAAAAGAATGCGAAGTGATGATATCTTTCTCTCCTGGCTTCCCATCTTCACATGCAGATTATCATGGAAGAGAGGAAAGCCAGGCGGCTGGGCATATGCTGAAGATTTTGAATAGTTAGAAAGCAGTATACATGTAGTATGCAATCTGGATTATTTGATTTCAGGAAAATTAATCCTCCACGGAGACGTTGTTCGCCCATTAGTGTCAATGATGTGAGCAGAGATGTGTTGACGCCCGGTTGGAGGAAGAAGAGTTTGCCTTCTCCTCCTTCCTTTCCCTTCCCTTCCAATTTGCAGTATTTTAGGCCTTTCCCAAAGAAATGATAACTGCCTTATTCGTTACGTATCAAGACAAAACATTCTCCTTGAGACTGAGATTTAAAGTTCACACAAACTTTCCGGAAGGGATCCAGTCGGTACGGGTTTTGCCAGCCCTGCAGGCCAGCTTGCGCCACGCCTGCGCACTCTTCCGTCAAGCTAAAAATCTGAGCCGTGGAAGTAAAGGACAAGCAACAGGTCCAGGGAGTCCACGCAGGCAGCCGGCTTGCGACTCCGAGCCCTCTGCGCACCGGCCACACGAACCACTCAAAGAGCAGAGATGAAGGAAACGGTACTTCCAGATCTCGTGATTAAAAGAAAACGCTGCCTGCTTGCATTTTCACATACAGAATGCTAATTCAACGTAGAACAGACAAAGAAAGCCACCGTGGCAGCAGAGCCCGAGATTGTACATGACTGGCCTGTGCTTTCTTTTAGGAGGTTGTTCATGCTCCAAGCTGTCCCTCATGGAGCCCCTGCCTCGGAAGCAGGCCAACATTTCTCCACCCTTCAGCAGGGGCATTTACTTACAGAGATTTAACAGAAATGCTAGGGTGGCATTTTGTCTGGAAAGCAATAGAAAAACAGTAGTAACGACGAAAGTTTCCATTTTTTCTCCACGGGGAAGATGTAAAACGGTCTATAACCCTCCCCTCTCACAGCAAAAGGCTAAAAAGCTGCCCTAGCCCCTCCGGGGGGAACTGCTCTGCCTGGCGCTCCGGAAAGGCTCTGCCTGTGACCACACCACAAACCTCAGCCACAGGGTGGGGTCTGATGTTTAGTCAAGCTCGAAGGGTTAATACAAATCAAGGGGTTTGCCCAGATCTTTCCCGTCAGTCACACACCAGACCTGCACATCCAGAAACACAGAGGTGAACTGCCCGTCAAATTAGACAGCGAGAAATAGGAATCTAATGCCAGACCACATAACACAATTTACCATTTCCTCCCAGAAGATGCTGATGGCTATTTTTTTAAGGCAGAATGTGAACTAAAAAGTCAAGAGTATTTTCCAGGATAATCGAATTTGATAACCGAAAGCTCTTTTGAGTTCAACTCTGTCTTTCATTTCAGTGAAGGGAAATTCTGAACTAAAGAAAAGAGAGAGATGTCTAAGTTTAAAGGCATTGCTCTTAGGATCTGAGAAGTAAAACTATAGTTCTACATGAGGCTTCGAGAGAAGCTGGGTCATCTAAATCTTTCCCTGGTCAAATAACAGAGGAAAACAATATTATGATAGAAAACTGGTCAGTGAGGGACAGCCCCAGCAGACACTGCACTCAGCTCGTGCCATCATGCTCTGGCATCCTCATAATCACAGGATCATCATATTATTCTAAACATCGCAGTTGTGGATGAAATAGCCCAGATACCTGCAGCATGTCAGATACCGTTTGGGTTCAAAATGACTCTATTTTCAACTAAACACTAAAAAATTTCCCTCATGTTGGAATCAAGTTACGTGCTGGCTTTTCCAATTTCAGATCCAAGTCTCCTTTTGAAGTGACAACCATTAATAATCACTGAAGGGAAATCCCACTGTGCCTCAGTTTACAACAGCTTAAAATTCACCTTGTTAATGCTACCGCCCTCATTTCCAAATCGGCATCAGGTAAGGTGTAGTTTAATATCACTCAATCTCACTGAAGGGGTTACTACCAAACAAAAACACAAAATAGGTTTCTAAAACAATTATTGATTACAAATAACTATAACAGGGCTTAGAGTTTGAGTCTCTCTCTCTCTCTCCCCCTCTCTCTCCTCTCTCTCTCTCTCTCTCTCCCCCCCTTCCTCCTCTGCTATATCCTCTCCCTTTCACTGCGTTTGCCTCCAAATACTAAAACTCCATTCTCTATACTTCTTGGTGAATAATTTTTATAAATCATTGGCTTTAGAATTGTGTGTGTATGCTTAATGAAATTTAATATAAAATTAGTATCTTAAAAAGCAAATATAACACAGGTATCAGTTTAAGGTAGATATTTCCCAAAAGGTTTTATAAAATATTTTCTTTATTAGTATAGGAATAAATGTATTGCTATTATAATTGGTATTTCACCTTTCATATTTCTGGGATACTACTCTTTATTTAAGACTTATAAGGAATCACAGATTTAAACTAAAGTTATGAGTTATAGTGCTCTTCTCAGAAAGAGTTATATACTGGAAATATATTGAGATTCTCAAATGGCATCAGAAAAGAAATGTGGAGTTTTGCTCAAGTCACATTTTTAGTTTATTGCTCTGAGATAAAGCTTAGTAGTAATTTCTTAGATAATTTGCTTATCTAAGTATATAGATTTAATATTTTTGTGGAATATCTTTTTTATTTTAATTTTGAGATAATTATAGATTCACAGGAGGTTGCAAGAAATATTATACAGAGATTCTCATATCTTCACTCCTTTCTCCCAATGATGACATCTTGCAAAACTACAGTACAATTATCATAATCAGGAAACTGGCATCAATATCATCCCCAGACCTTATTCAGATTTCACAAGTTTTACATGCACTCCTGTGTGTGTGTGTGTGTGTGTGTGTGTGTGTGTTTAGTGCTATGCAATTTTATCACTTGTAGACTCAGGTGACCATGTGGAATATCTTTTTAATCAGTTTCTGTTTGTAGTGTTTCATCTTGGCTTTACTTTTGAAAACATCCATGTCTGCATCTATTAGATTCTGTTTCTCCTTTATGGTTTTCCGTTCCTTGGCTACAGTAACTTATTCATCTCTTCTTTGAATTTTATTGCCTCATTTGTGAACTCTCTGCTAGCAGAGAGTTCTGTATTTGGTTTGCTTTTTGCAGCACATTTATCCTTTCCCAGGAAAAGACACAAACATAAACAGACATTCCAGCATTCACAGGGTTTTTAAAGACACCAGTGAGAATAGATTAATATAAATACTAAGCTTAAAAACTGTCATAAAAGTTCAGCCTTTAAAATTGGCTTATTAAAATATTTGTTTTTTTAAAGCCCAGATTTAAACTAAAGTTATGAGTTATAGTGCTCTGCTCAGAAAGAGTTTACTTTATGTGTGTGGGGTTTTTTAAATTTTTTTATTTTTATTTTTTTGCCAGGCAAAAGGAATCCGGCATCTGTGCCGTCTACCCAGAACAGAGTGAAGCAAGGATGACAAGAACGTGGTGCAGCTCAAGATCTGTCTGAAAATATGAGTTTCAGGAAACCTCAGTGAAGTATTCTATCTCAAATGGCCTCAAACAGACACTGAAGTCTGAGGAAGTCCCTCTCCAGCAAGATGAGTAGTAAGACTTCCCTGATGCAAGGCCGAAAGGACTGCTGATATTTAAGGGGACAAGACCCACACCAACAGGTCAAATCCCTACATCAGATCTCGTTGATAGGCATTTTGTAACCAAACATTGCTTATATTCCAGGGAGCTCAGCCTTTCATTCTACTTCTTCTAAACAAGCAAAAGCTCCGTTGGGATTCTGCGTTTCTGTTCTTCTCCGTGAAGAACTGATTTTCTAGCATCCCGAATACAGCAGTTAACAAACACCTTTGAGAAGTAAATTTTCAGGAGGGAGGAAAAGGCTAAGGTATATTAGATGGTGAAGGGGTCATGCAATTTCTTCAAAGGAGCTAAAAGTTCTCAGAAAAAAAAAAGTTTGTTGAGTAAGGGAAACTATTGAAAATCTGTGCACACTTTGCAGAAGATGTTTTCTTTAACCACACAGCAGGGAAGAGGACAAACTTCTGATAAACTAATGGTCACCTTCCCCCATCCTCCAAGCCAGGTGGCCAGGACCCTGCTGCAAAGGCTCAGGCATTTAATGAGAATACTAAAAAAAATCCTTTTGAGATTTTTCCATTAGATGAATCCAACTGACTGGCCAAAGACACCTGATTTATTGTCTAATTGTGCTTTTAAATACCAGGCCAAAGAAGAAAAGCAGGATAGATATCAGCACCAGCCGCACTCCACCATCTCTTGTGTTTCTCTTCCTTTCAAAGGACAACTTAGGCTTTGTGCTGCTGTTAGTCTCAACACAGTTTCTTCACTAACGTGAAAACATCCCACATCAAACATTAAAATCACTTACAATGTACTGAAATGTCTAGAGATTCTTTACTGATGCATACAATTAATGCTTCTTAGAAATGCTACAAATAAAAACAAATGCTCTTTAGCAACATTTTCAGGAATCAAACCAATTATAATTGTATTGATCTTACAGGGAATAATGAGTTAAAAACAAAAAGAATGACAAGATGTTTACCTAACGTGCCTGATAAATAAAAACAAGGTGTGTCCAGAATCATTCATAGATAAAATTTTTCCATATTTCTTTTCTCTCCTTTTAGAGTATCTACTTAAAGAAACTAGCTTGTTTGAACTACTCAGTTATAGTCCAGTACATAAAAATAAAAATAAATAGGCTCCTTATAGATCATCGGCTCTCCCACTACCTGTGTAATTATCGATTATATTTTTAAGGACTTTTTTTTCCAAATAAGCTCTTAGCACTGTTTTTATTTATTTATGACAAGTATTGCATTTTATTTTTCTATAATCTTTAATGGTTACCTATGGCTGATTCTCTAAGTTTTGAGGCGTGAAATTATTTTTAAATGAATTTTAAATGTTCCTACTAAATTCTAGCAGCATCATATCTACTGGTATTTGTTTTCAGTAATTTTCTGGAGGGCAGTCTTAACGATAATTACAGTGACATTTTCCTTAAACATGGTTCAACGTGTGTGTTTTTAAAAAGATGACATTCCTCATCTGTTTGTTCTTATTTCAGATGTGCTATAAACCATGAATGAGGTAAAGCATAAATGGAAGCAACTAATGGAAGCTCATTATTTAGGCAGTGAAAAGCAGAATTAATGTATTACCCCACTGTAGCGTTTAGTACTCAGCCAATCCAAACTTCCCTAGAGAAATATGTGATTTGAGACACTTTCCATCTGTTTTTGACAAAGACAGGAGAAGATTCCCACAAGTTATTTTCTGCTGAAAATTCTTCTTAAAAAACTATACAGTTATCATTATCTCAGGAGGCTCTTTCATCGAAAGAATTTTCAGTGACATCGAAATAACAGTTGAAAAAATGAAATAAAACCCACCTGTGCTAGATCAGCTTTTCGTGGCCTCGGCAACAACATTCGCAGATATTATAGTACCACATAAAAAAAGAAATAGATATGTTTGGGAAGAATAGGCGGCCGGGTGCTCTTGATTAATCTAAATTCCTTCTGTGTGAAGTAGAGACTTTTATAAAAAAACATCACAAGATGTGCGAGGAACTAAAACATACTAAGGAGGAAGGATTTTTTAACGCGGCCCCAGCAAAAAGAACCCTGTGCCCCTCCACGGCCCAGGACGGCGGATGAGAGAGGGGCTCGTCTGCTCACCGAGCCTCCGGGAAAGGACGGCGCCTCTGTGGCTCGAGCCTGTCTAAAGGGACTTGAAAGGTGTCTGGTGAAAAGGACTCGGTGCAGGACGCCCTAATCGCTCTTCCAGAGGAAACCAGAACTTTGAGTGCTCCTGGCGGCTGTGTCCCCCGAGCCTTCTCCTCGCGCAGGGAGGGCCCGGCGCGCACCACCTCCCTGTCCTCCAGACCTGCTTCCCAGCCTGGACCCCTCGCCCACCCCTGCGGTGCTGAACCCAGGACGCGGCACGGGCGGGGCCCCTCCGGGGCACTCCAGGGTCAAGGTTGCGACTCAGGGCTCCCAACTCCTAGGTCGGCTCCACCTGCCTGTGGGCGCCCTGGGGCTCCGCGCGGCTGCGTCCACCCCCCTGCTTCAGCGCTCCAGGCTCTGCGCCCTCGGCCCAAGGCCCTTCTCGGGCACTCCCGGCCCTGCGGCTGCTCCGGCCCCGAAGCGCAGGGCAGTTTCCTCTCGTCCTCCCCAGACAAACCCTAGAGCCGCAGGCCCACACCTCTAGCCTACTGGGTCGGCCAGGGGACCCCAGGTGCCAGCAGCTGGGGAGATCTGAGTGTCCTCCCGACGAACGCGCTCTACCCATGCCCGGGAGGAGAGCGAAGCCATTAGCCCGACACCACCGGCTCGGGCAGCTTCGCGGGCGGCCTGCGCTGCGGCAGACGCAAAGGGCAGCCGGTCCCCATCTCCCAGTCCCCGGCCGGTCCCGGTAGGTTTTTCTGATGCCCGTTCCTTCCACCGCCAACCACGGACACCCTCACACCACCGAGAATGAAATATGCGAACATTTGTCTAAGTATCTTCGGACCGCGCCGGGGAAGTCACCGGTCCGCCGGTTCCCAACTGACACCCTCGCGTGGAAGTTTGCACTCAGGGGTGTCCCTGGGACTGGGAGCGTCCCTCCCGCCCGTCTTCGTTGCTAAGAGGAAAAGCGCACGGCATCCACACCACTGCGGCCCGCGGGGCCTTCCCGAGGAGACACGCGCAGGCCCCAGGGCCCCTGCGCCCCTGCCGCCCGCCCCCCGCAGCGGAGGGCGCCCGTCCCGCGCGCAGCACCTACCCTGGCGGGCCGGTCCGGAGGTGGGTGGCGCGGCGCTAGTGGGAGGCGGACATGGACCACGCGCCCTCCATGCGCCACACGGAGAAGGCGTAGCTGAGGCGCTCGTGGGCCACGTAGCTGCAGCTGGTCATCTTATTGTCCATCTCGTCGCTCTGCAGGACCTGGTAGAGGAAGTCTATGTACCTGGCGGCCAGCTTGAGCGTCTGGATCTTGCTCAACTTGTCAGAGGGCAGCGTGGGGATGATCTTGCGCAGCGCCGCGAAGGCCTCGTTGAGCGACTGGGTGCGCTGGCGCTCGCGCACGTTGGCCAGGATGCGCTGGCTCTGCAGCTCCTCGAAGGACTGCGCGCTGGGGCTGCCCTTCTTGCCGCGCTTGCCTGGGGTCGGGCTGCCATCTTCGCTCGACTTCTTGCTGTAGCGCCGCTTCCGGCCGAAGCGCTTGGGCTGCCGCTCGAGCTCCTCCTCGCTGGTGCCCAGGCTGTCCACGGGGGACACGGGCGAGCTGGAGCCCTCCTCCATGGCGCCCGCCCGGCGCGCGTGGGGCTGGGGGCGCCGGGGCGCCGAGCGCGCGCCGCTGGCCAAGCCCGCGGTCGCCGAGTACACGCTCTCGGAGTTGCTGGAAAGGCTCTGATTTCAAGGCCGGCTTGTGCAAAAACCGAGGTCTCCGGGAGAGGAAGTTATTCTAACTTTTTTGGAAACTCTAGCCGGGCTGGGTTGCTAAATAGTTGTCAGGAGCTAGGGCGGCGCGCTGATTGGCCGCGGTGGCCGGGGGCAGGACAAGTTCTGGGGCCTTCGCCGGCCGCCCCCGCCCCCCGGCGCGGCACTTTCAGTTTTGCCTCCCCCTTCGGCCCCGGCCTCGGAGGGCATCCCGGGGGCCGGGTCCTCGCCCGCCGCCCGCGCCCCCACCCCGAACGCAGGACACTCTCCGGCCGCCCCGAGCCCTAGGCCTGGCCAAGCCTGGCTTTGTCTGCGCCTTAACGTAGAGATCGGCCCCCACTGGGCTTTGGGGGGGTCTCTCTCTCGGCCTGAGGGGCTCGAGAGGCGAGTCCAGCCCCAGATGCGCTTCCCGAAGATAAGGACACAGCCAGGAGCCTCCTCGTCCTCTGTGGGTCTTGGCCGCCCCCGGGCGCACAGCTAGTCTGCACCGCGGCGGGCAAGCTTAGGCCTGGGGTCTGGGGAGCTGCGCGGGCAGCGGTCTCGGTGCCCCGACCGCCAGTGTAAGGACAGTCGGGGACCCCTGGAGACGCCCGTGCCCAAGGACATGCCGCCAAGATCCGTAGAGATGCCACCCTTCGGGCTAGCGTGCATGTCGGGGACCATTTCTCACCCGGGCTTGCTGGGGAGCCCCCGCCCGATGCCTTTACCGAACCTTCTTCTAACTCCTTTAAAACAACGCCACAGCGAGCCTCTGCGGGAGCGCCCGGTGCCCGCCGCGCCCGCCTGCCTGGCCCTGCCCGGGGTTGCTGGGCGCGGGTTGGGGCGCCTGCCGGCCCGCCTTGTCCTGCCCCAGCCTCTGCGCTCCGCCTTCGCTTCGCGGGTCAGCGGAGGACGGAGGGCGCTCCAGGAGATGCACGAGGCTGCCCCGGGCCCGGCTTCCGCTGCACTGGGCGCCCGCGGGCAGCTCCGAGCAGGAGGGCGCAGGGTGGCTGGAGTGTGGGGCCCGGCCTCGGTGAGCGACACCACGGACCCCGGCCCCCGGGCCATCTGGACGCCGAGCGTGAGCGCGTTTGAAGTGGTTCGGGGGCTCTTTGTTCGCCAGGCCGCTCTGGCTCTGGGCCTGGAGGTGGTTTACGGCTTGGATGCCTTTGAACCTATTCCCAGGTGACCCGGGCTCAATTAGGCCCGGGCCTGAACCTGGCTGTCAGGCAAGCCGCGTGATCAAGGGCGGGCTGGGACCTTTTATTGAAGTTGAACCCGAGGCCGGGGAGTGCTCGGCCGTCGCTGCTCCTCCGGCAGGCCAGGCGGGCCGCGAGGTGGGGCCCGCGGGCCACGACCACCGCGTTGGGAAACCCGAGGACAGCAGAGAGCGGGTTCTTCGCGCCCCTGTCTAAGGGCCCTGGCTCCGGCCGTTCTAGGGGATGTTTTACCAACAATCTGTCAAGGAAGGCAGAACACCAAGGAGCAGGCCCTCGCATGCATGTGACTCGGTAGCAGCGCCCCGCGCAGTGTCTGCGCACCGGACCCGCGGCTTCAGTTCGATGACTAAAGGTTCTGCAGAGCCACCGCCCCCAGCCCCACCCGGCCTGACCGCCCTACTTCCTCCGCGCTGGGAAGGCCCACGGCCCCTCTAGTACAGCAAAATAGCTTTCCGGGTCCCTTTCTTCAAAATTCTGAAATAAAAATTTAAGGAACGAGAGAGACAGAGAAGCCAGGTCCCCAGCCATCCTGCCTGTGCTGGGCTGCATCCCTTCCTGGGGCTTCACGTCAGATGGACAGGGCCTGTTTTTCCCGAACTGGCCTTTCCCTGGTTTCTTTGCTCAGAGCAGTAACAGTAGCGATTTGCTGCTTTTTTTTACCAACCCTGTGTGGGTCCAAGGACCCAGATCCAGCGACATCTCCCCCTTCCCAGATGCAGAGGGCTTTTACTGAGGAGCAGAGCTGCCTGGTAGCCTGCTTCGCCACCCGTCTCTCTGTCTGCGTGCCCCTATGTCACTCTGGCTCTGTCGGTGTGTCTCTTTCGCTGTCCTTCTTTCTGTCTCTCTCTCCAGCAGAGAGAGTTCATACTTTAGTTTGAAAGAAAAACAGCTGAGCTTTGGTCCTGAGCAGCCCAGGGCTCAGCCCAGCCCTGATGACCAGAGGCCCCGGGGACGCCTTGGAAGGGGAGAGCAAGCTGGGTTGCAGGCTCTTCTCTGCCTAGGGAGATGGGCCTGGAGGATTTCACCTGCGACCCCCCGGGCGCCCAGGTGCTGTCATAACCGGCAGCCCAGTGCAGTCGTCTGGATGCACTTTCTTCATGGCATATCTTTTCTATTTTAAAATACTTTAACAATGATTAAAGTACTGGAGTCTGTGTTACTGACGGGTGCTTGCAGAAAACCTTGGTTAACGGAATTTGGAGTGTCTTTCTTATGCTGTATTGCCAGCCCTTCACAGTCATTACCTGGGCAGTGACCCCTTGCATAAATAGGAGAAAATAAGGCACGGTGGCATTTAGCAGCGTTTCCAAAGTCACCTGCAGGTTGTCTGGGGAAGTGACAGCATTCTTCTCTTTTGAGGAGGGGAATTTGCTGAATTAAAACCCAAATGAAAATATCATCAATTTGGGAAATAATACTCAGGTTATTGATTTAGTTTGAGTTTTTTTTCTTTCAAAAATTAAGTCCGTGATAAGGCTAATAAAGCCAATGTATTAATAGCGTAAGTACTATAATGTATCTCTGTGTGAATATTCTTTGCAGGACCACCCAGGCTCACTCGGACTTGAATTAAATATCACGCAATAAAGATCCACAGAAGTAAATACAGTTCTTGGGGTACTTATTCATTATTGAGTATGGAAAATCCTGTGAATGCTTCCTTTCATATATGTAAAAAAGTGTGCTTTGTTTCATGTGACTTTGTGTTTTTTAAAAAAATGACCTGGTGTTCTGAAAGATTCTTCTATTGCACGTTTTCCTTAGGGCAGCAAGTAAGAGAAGGTGATATGTTTTCACAGCGAATTTGGTGGCTATTAGTTTGGCTTTAATCTTGCTGCAGTGGAATGACACTGCTGGGATTGTCACCTGGGGATAGTCTTCAAGAATAGGGGCCAGGCATGGTGGTTCACGCCTGTAATCCACCCAGCATTTTGGGAGGCCGAGGCGGGTGGATCGCCTGAGGTTGGGAGGTCGAGACCAGCCTGGACAACATGGTGAAAACCCATCCGTACTAAAAATACAAAAATTAGCCCAGTGTGGTGGTGCATGCCTGTAATCTCAGCTACTCGGGAGGCTGAGGCAGGAGAATCGCTTGAACCCAGGAGATGGAGGTTGCAGTGAGCCAAGATCATACCACTGCACTCCAGCCTGGGTGATAGAGCAAGACTGTGTCAAACACACACATACGTACACACACACACACACACACACACACACACAATAGGATAATGCAATTATACAGCCCCTGGGCTTTCTTGGGACAATAAACTGTGTACTTGCTCAGATGTGAAAAACATTTAGTAAACTCTCAGGAGCTATATAAAGCAATGAATTTATATATTTGAATGCCATTGTCACTACCTTTTGTCAAAATGCCTGCACAGGTGAACCCACCTGAGCTCTTCAGCAGATCCTTTTGTAGTTTAACTCTATGAAGTTCTTGATGGAGCCAAGAGACAAAAACCAAGATATTGTTAAAGGTCTAGCTTCCATTCCCAGTGACGTAGTGGGTTGTTCCCTCCACTTGAATTTAGTGAACTGAGAGCAGATGACAGAGCAGCCCATATTTGTGTGACAGAATCAATCCAACAGATTAATGAGTGAATGACATTGATCCAGGGGTTGATAACAGCATCTCCCAGTCAAATAGCACCTCCTTATTTGCAAAGCAAATAGCATTAGCTCAGTAGCAGTCTTACACTAACACAGCGCTCCACTGACATTTTTCCATCAAACTAGTCTTGGTGCCTTCCTTTTGAATTATTCTCTCTTAGACTGAAGTAACAGGGAATATGACCCATTATTTTAAGAAACCACAAATTTTCAGAGATGGACTCTGGAGAATTATCTGACCAAGTTTTGGCATTTCTGTGTAGATTCTAGGGGTCTTCAGCATCATGTTGCCGAATGTTAGAAATATGCTGTCTGGGAAAAAGCTATCCTCATACCATGTATTGTTGGCTTTATTCTGGCAATACTTTATGCCTCCCTGCAACCACCTGCCACCTCCTGAGATTTCAATCATCCAGCACATTCCCCAGTGTGATAGAGCAGCGGTAGGGGTTGGGGGTCACTGCAAAATCATTTTTCAGTTCTAAAAACCAGGGTTGAAGATACTTCTCGAATCTAGTCGTAAAGTGCAATGTATTCTTGATGATGAGCATCAGAAAAAACACTTTCTGAATGTCAAGTCCAAGAGCCAATCTTCTGCCTAATTTCAGCAATGACACCAGCAGGATGGAATCCTACTTACAAAGAGCCAGAACCTAAAGCCCAAGGCACACATCCTGTACAGGCAGGATTCTCCTTTAAAAATCCCCACTGCTACTTTGGGAGGCCAAGGCGGGCAGATCACTTAAGGTCAAGAGTTCAAGACCAGCCTGGCCAACATGGCAAAACCTCATTTCTACCAAAAACACAAATAATTAGCCGGGCATGGTGGTGTGTGGCTGTAATCCCAGCTACTCTGCTGGGTGAGGCACGAGGAAGGAAATCCTGGTAACTGCTGCAATGTAAATGAATCCTGAAGTCATTGATGCTATGTGAAATAAGCCAACACAAAAGAATAAATACTGGCTGGGCGCAGTGGCTCACGACTGTAATCCCCGCACTTTGGGAGGCTGAGGCAGGCGGATCACCTGAGGTCAGGAATTCGAGACCAGCGTGGCCAATATGGTGAAACCCTGTTTCTACTAAAAATACAAAAATTAGCCAGGCATGGTGATGCACGCCTGAAGTCCCAGCTACTTGGGAGGCTGAGGCAGGAGAATCTCTTGAACCCGGGAGACAGAGGTTGCAGTGAGTCGAGATCGAGCCACTGCACTCCAGCCTGGGTGACAGAGTGAGACTCTGTTTCCAAAAAAAAGAAAGAAAGGAGGAAGGAAGGAAGGAAGGAAGGAAGGAAGGAAGGAAGGAAGGAAGGAAGGAAGGAAGAGAAAGATCACTATATGGAAGAGATATCTGTGCACTCGTGTTTATCACACCACTCTTCACGATGATCAAGATATTGAATCAACTTAAGTGTCCATCATGGATGAATGGATACAAAAATCTGATATATATATATAAAAAACACGGAATATTCAGAAATGAAAAGAATGAACTTCTGTCACTTTCAGCACCATGAATGGAACTGGAGGTCATAGTGTTAAGTGAAATAAGCCAGACACAGAAAGACAAATATCTTGTGTTTGCACTCACATGTGGGAGCTAAAAAATCAGATCTCATGGAGGTGGAGAGTAGGATCGTGGTTCCCAGATGTCGGGAAGAGGAAGGGAGACAGGGAGACAAAGAGGAGTTGGCCAAGGGGAACAAAAATACAGTCATATAGAAGAAACAAGTTCTAGTATTCTGCAGTGCTGTAGGGAAATTATAGTTAACAACAATTTATTGTATATTTCAAAATAGCTAGAAATTAAGTTGTATAATGTTTCCAACAGAAAGAAAGACAAATGTTGAAGATGATGGACATCCCAATTATCCTGGTTTGATTGTTACACATCTTGTACAGGTGTCAAAATACCCCCAAAATATGTCCAACCAATATGTCAAGAAAAAAGATAAATGTTATAGATTCCAATCAACATAAAAAAAAAAGATAAAAAATAATCCCCTTGAGAAATCCTTTGGGTTGGGGGTTGGGGCCAAAGCACAGCTACAGTGTAATGGCTCTGCCCTCAAGAGTCTGATGTTGCTAACCCAGCAGTGTCGAACAGCGTCATCTCCTGGTGGCATCGTTCCTCCCCGTTTTGGGTACTCATCCTCCTTTCCAGCCAGCCTCTCTTCTTTCTTCTTGAATTGCAGCAGATGGGAAGATGAAAATGACCTTTTTCAGGCTCTGGCAGCCCTGGCTGGTGAGGTGAACTTCTAGGGATATGTAGGGAAATGGGAAGATGCCTGCACGTTGCTGGTCAGCCCAGGGTGGAGGTATTGGGTTTTCTTGGCAGCCTGGTGTCCAGGCACTGGATGTCGAGAGGTGTGGTCTGCACATCCAGTCCCTGGAGAGGCGCACAGCAGGAGCATTATGGCTCGAAAGCTGGCTGCAGCAGGAGTGGCTCCTTGATTCCAGGTGGTTCTGGATTCACTGGTTTCTGGATGTGATGAGTCAGCAACTCCAGCTCTGCAGTATGGCTGGGAAGCCAGGCTCGACAGCTCTACCTAGAGCCTGCTCATTCAGCTCCACAAATGATTCTATCATGGCCTCTAATAAGTCGTTTCCTGCTTACGCAATGTACTCTTTGTTCTCCATAATGGATTCCTGGTGGGACACCCACACTTCTGGACTGTGGTTTAGAAGGTGGACGCTAGGGCTCCCCCATCCTTTGCCTTTGACTTCTTGACATCACTAACATTCGCTCTTAAAGTGGAGCTAACACTGGCCTTTGGCACACGTTTTTATTTTTATTTATTTTATTATTTTATTTTATTATTTTATTTTATTTTATTTTTTTGAGGTAGAGTCTCACTCTGTCGCCCAGGCTAGAGTGCAGTGGCATAATTTCAGTTCACTGCAACCTTGGCCTCCTGGGTTCAAGCAATTCTCCTGCCTCAGCCTCCTGAGTAGCTAGGATTACAGGAGCTCACCACCATACCCAGCTAATTTTTGTATTTTTGGTAGAGACGAGGTTTCACCATGTTGGTCAGACTGGTCTCAAACTCCTGACCTCAACTAATCCACTTGCCTCGGCCCCTCAAAGTGCTGGGATTACAGGCGTGCACCACTGCGCCCAGTTGGCACACATTTTAAAATGCCTTTGAGAGCTAATCAAAGTTGTTCTTGCATCAAACTCATTTGACTTTTTTTAACCTGGAATATATACCAAATTTCAATTAAAAAATGAAAATGGAAAGATCAAACAAGACATAAATAGAATCAGAAAGAATAGGGTGTAGGGGGCTGGAATGGGAGCCAAGTCCCTCCAAATAAATCTTGTTGTGTAGATTTGACTTTGGAATCATGTAAATGTTCATATAATTACATATATAAAATCAAGTAAAATGAAAAAAATGGAAATCCCTAAAGAATCAAAAGCGAAATCACACAAATGTACCTTATCAAATGTATATTATATTGGTGTCTTAACCACACAAACAGAAATAATTTAAACTAGCTTTAAAACACTATAATTGCCTTAACATCCCTAGTGAAATACACTCTAAAGGCAAAAAGAACTGCAAAAAAGGCTTAAACCTTTAAGCATTCATGTTTCTAGTAATAAAATTGCTATTATTATTCCAAAACTATATTGTAAGCTAAGCCAAATCAATAATTATGTTCATGTCTTTGGGGATCAAGATCTCCAACCTCAAAGAAAAGAGGTACGAATGTAAAACAAAAGAAGTTGCCTGGTGCAGTGGCTCCTCCCTGTAATCCCAGCACTTTGGGAGGCCGAGGCAGGCAGATCACAAGGTCAGGAGATCCAGACCATCCTGACTAACACGGTGAAACCCCATCTCTCGTAAAAATACAAAAAATTAGCCAGGCATGATGGCGTGCACCTGTAATCCCAGCTACTCGGGAGGCTGAGGCAGGAGAATGGCATGAAACTCGGAGGCAGAGCTTGCAGTGAGCCGAGATCTCACCACTGCACTCCAGCCTGGGCAACAGAGTGAGACTCTGTCTCAAAAAAAAAAAGAAAGAAAAAGAAAAAAAAAGGGTAAGTGAAACCATGTAATTCTAAATTTGTTGGAAACATCAGCTATGGGCTTGAGTCTGTATTTCCTGACCCCAACTACTGAAAAGAACTAGGACAATGAACACCCACTGACAATGAGCACTGCTCGTGTGCAGATTTTGGTCTCTCCTTGAAGAAATGGTTGACTTAGGTCTAGAGTAAAACAAGATAAGCCTGGAGCATCTTACTACACCAGAAGGCAAGGAAGCCATCAATAACTATCATGTTCATGTCAAAAGGACCAGGAAGGGACTGGAGAGTGTTTCCCCACTTCAGGGCAAATGACATGATTGAGAAAAGTAACTGCAATAGACAGAAACATATCACAGATGGTTAAAAACCTTAAGTCTCAATGTTACTCAAATACAAAACTTATTGGTCATTTTTGGCTGCTGCTAGGAAATGGATTCATGGTCCCAAAAATTGGTAAGTAAAGGGAAAGAATCATGCATGTAACTAGCCTTTCTTACTGAATTATACTTCAATGTAATGTAAGAGTTGATGAAAAATTATTTCACTCTATAGAAGTGTTCAAAATAACAAATGAAGGAGGTACGGTAGAATTATAACATCACAGTTTGCAACCCCCTGACCTAAGAATGGATTCAGGCACTGCTGGTCCGTGCTAAGTAACATCATAGAAAGAGAGGTATGCCTCCTAGAGGCAGGACCCAGCACAACTGGAGAAGTTGCAAGTCATCTAGCCCTTGGCTGGGGCAGCCAGTTCCAGGAAATTCAGGGCTAGCAGACAGGCTCAATGGTGTCATCAGGATGCAGTCAGATCTAACCCCTCCTTTGCTCTGCTCCCTCCAAGGGCTCATTTCACTTTGTATAAATGAATGTCTTTGCCAGCATCTGTAAGGCCCACCCAATCTGACAAAGATCATGCCCCATGACCTCTCCAATTCCAGGTTCTATGTCTCCGGCTCACTCCACTCCTGTCACTCTGGGCTGCTGGTAGTTCCTCCCTGTATGGTGCATGCCCCACACAAAAGCCTACCTGAAACTTCCTGCTCCCCAGATAGCCAGGTGGCTGATGTTCTTACACCCTTCCAATCTATCTCTTATCTCTTATCACATAACAAACCACCCTCTAATGTAGTGCCTTCAAACACCAATCATTGTATTTGCTCACAGTTTTGTAGGTCAGCAGTTCAGATTGTGCTCAGCCGGGTGGTTTTTGGTTTGTTTGTTTTGGCAATCCTGCCTGGTGTCACTCATGTACCTGTGGTCATCTTATGGCTTAAGCCTGATGGCCTCTGTCACAGATCTGGTGGTGGTAGGCACCAGCTCTTACCCCTTGGTGCTCCTGCACATGGCTTCTCCAGCAGGCTGGCTTGAGTTTGTTCTTGCTGTGGTCTCAGGACTCCAACCACAGTCTGAAGAGCATGAGCCCCAAGGCAAATGCTTTCTAAGCTTTTGCTCCTGACATATATGTTCCATGAGCTAAGTCACAAGACCAAGCCCAGATTCAAGGGTTTGGCATTAAAGAGTTGATTGGCAGCTCTGTGTGTATGTGTGTGTGTATGTGCATGTGTGTGTGTGTGCATGTATATGTGTGTATGTGAGAAGAGGGACCATTGTCACTAGTAGCCTTACTTTGGGATGATCAGCTGGGGACTCAGTCACACTTGGGGGAAGATCACCCAGTCATTGCTATTTTTCCTTGTGGCTGGCCCCTCTCTCCTGGGAGGAATTCTTCCACCTCCTGCTCTGAGGCAGAAGCTTGGGTTCCAGTGTCTTGGGAGACTTAGGAGGGGAAGGGACCTAGGCAGGGGATCTCACCATTCAGAATGTGGATTTTCACACATTTAACCTTTTCTCAGTACAAACCCTCTCATCTCTCAGCACTGCCAGGTTCTCCTTTTGGGCTCAGATTTTCCAGAGTAACTTTCCAGCTCCTTCCAGGCTTACCCCCATGATGATTACCTCCCATCAGGTCCCTCCCACCACACATGGGAATTATGGGAGCTACAATTCTAGATGAGATTTGGGTGGGCACACAGCCAAACCATATCACATTCTCACTGTCCTGCCCTGATTTTTAATCTTCAAATTTGTCATTCACATCCTATGCCCTCTCTTTCCTGCCCTGCTCAGCTCCCTACTCATTTAACTTCTTTAAACATAGTACTTTCAAATGAAGGCAGTGTGGAGGGATCATAGGAATCACGGTGGCATCTCTCCTCACTGGGGATACACCCTAATTTTAAAAAAAATGTGGCTGGACACGGTGGCTCACGCCTATAATCCTAGCACTTTGGGAGATCGAGGTGGGCAGATCACCTGAGGTCTGGAGTTCTAAACCAGCCTGGCCAACATGGTGAAATCCTGTCTCTACTAAAAATACAAAAATTAACCAGGCATGGTGGCAGGCGCTTGTAATCCCAGCTACTTGGGAGGCTGAGGCAGAAGAATCACTTGAAATTCATCTCAAAAAAAAAACAAAAACAAAAATCCCTATGCTATTTATTGTACAACTATGGGAAGAAATTAATCAAACACAGCAAATTATTAATACAGTACCTTCTAATTAATCATTATTTAGTGTGCTTCATATTGTGCTAAGAAGTGGAGTAGGAGCCAATAGATAGACACTTTTTTTTTTTTTTTTTTGAGATGTAGTCTCACTCTGTCACCCCGCTGGTATGCAATGGCGTGATCTTAGCTCATTGCAACCTCCACCTCCTGGGTTCAAACAATTCTCCTGCCTCAGCCCCCTGAGTAGCTGGGACTACAGGTGCATGCCACCACACCCAGCTAATTTTTGTATTTTTAGTAGAGACAGGGTTTCACCATCTTGGCCAGGCTGGTCTCGAACTCCTGACCTCAGGAGATCCACCACCTCAGCCTCCCAAAGTGCTGAGATTACAGGCGTGAGCCACCTCTCCGGGACGACAGATACTTTATAAGACAGCATGCTGAGGGATGTAATGGGGTTTTGAATCCAAGCTGAGAAGACTGAGAAAAGAATGATCTGCAGGGTTTGGGGTGTCCAGAAAGACATCAGTAAAGGGCTAGTGTGATGGTGAATATTTTCAACTTGATTGGATTTAAGGGTGCAAAGTATTGTTCCTGGGTGTGTCTGTGAGGGTATTCCCAAAGACTAACATTTGAAGTCAGTGGACTAAGACAGGCAGAGCCACCCTCAGTCTGGGAGGGGACCATCTAATCAGCTGCCAACAAGGCTAGAATAAAGCAAGCAGAAGAACGTGGAAGGACTGGATGGGCTGAGTCTCCCATCTTCATCTTTCTCCTATGCTAGAGGCTTCCTGCCCTGGAACATCAGACTCAAATTCTTCAGCTTTCGGACCCTTGGGCCTACACCAGTGGTTTGCTGGGGGATCTTGGACCTTCAACCACAGACTGAAGGCTGCAATGTTGGCTTTTGTACTTTTGAAGCTTTGGGACTTGAACTCACTTCCTTCTCCTCAGCTTGCAGATGGCCTGTTGTGGGACATCAGATTGTGATCATGTGAGCCAATTCTCCTTCATAAACTCCTTTTCATAGATACATCTTCCCTATAGTCCTGTCCCTCTAGAGAACCCTGACTAATACAGTAAGTAACATCTGCCAGGCAGAGGAAGGAGAAAAACTCATTCAGGCGAAGAGATGATGCTGTGCCAAGACCCAAAGGCATGAAAGAGGCGTTCATGTCCCTGAAATGGGTAGCACCCTGTGGCTCAGACCTCAGGCTCAGGGTCAGCACCCTCTTGGTTGTAGGTAACAGACATTCAACCTGAACCTGCCTACCAGAAATGTATTGGCTCACTACTTGGGAAGTTCAGGCTTGGGTTGCCTTCAGACTTAGCTGGATCCAGGAGTTTCAGTGATGTTATATCCCTCTCCTTTCTCTCCATGCTTTAGCTCTGCCTCCCTCTGTGTGTGGGCCTTGCTTTTTCCTGTGCATGATAGGAGGTGGGACACTCCAGAGTCACATCCTCCCAGGACAGCAGTGCTTATTAAACAGCCTTCCTCTCTTGTTTGGCAGAGACACTAGGGGGCTCTGCCGGCCTGACTCCAGCTGGGGCTCCTGTGATGGGGTGGGATAAGAAGGGCAGGTTGGTGCCCTGAGAGTGGAAAGAGGTGCTGGGCAGATAAGCAAGGCTCGTCCACTGGGTGTGCTTCTAGCACCATAGAAGAAGGTGGGGACCAGGCTCCCAAGGGTCTTGTGGGACCAGTTAGGAGTTTGAATTTCCTTCTGGAGGCAACTGGAAACAAACGAGAGTTCTAAGGGAAAAAGTGATCCAGCTGGAAGATGGAAGCCAGCCCAGTGCCCAGCCAGACAAGGAACTGCGGTGGGTAGGGAGGGGACAGGAGGCAGCAGAGGGGACAGGAGGCAATGGAGGGGGAGTTGAGAGTGGGGAGCCAAGAGGCGGGAGCCGCAGAATTTGGTCTCTCTTCCCATGACTATGAAGTGTCTGGAGATTGGCTTGGGCTAACATGGGAGCTCACCTGGACCCACCACCTCTTGCTGCATGTAGATGCTAATTGAGAGTGGGAAGGCAGGCAATTGAAACTCTTATTTTTTTATCATATAAGAAAAGAAATGCCAGTTGCAGTCGCTCATGCCTGTAATCCCAGCACTTTGGGAGACTGAGATGCGTGATCGCTTGAGCCCGGGGTACAAGACCAGCCTGGGCAACATAACAAGATCCCATCTCTACAAAAAATACAAAAGTTAGCCAGGCGTGTTGGTGTGTGCCTGTAGTTCCAGCTACTCAGGATGTTGAGGCAAAATAATCATTTGAGCCCAGGAAGTCGAGGCTACAGTGATCCATGATCACACCACTGCCTCTAGCCTGAGTGACAGAACAAGACCTTGTCAAAAAAGAATAAGAAGGAGAAGGGGAAGGGGAAGAGGAAAGGGAAGAAGAGGAGGAGGAGGAGGAGGATGGGGGGGAGCGAGAAGGAGAGGGAAAGCGAGAGGGAGGAGGAGGGGGAGGGAGAGGGGGAGGGGGAGGAGGAGGAGGAAGGAGAAGGAGAAGGAGAAGGAGAAGGAGAAGGAGAAGGAGAAGGAGAAGGAGAAGGAGAAGAAAAAAGAGCAAAACTTAGCCACAGCACCAGGCTATGGGGAAGGTCAGAAAAATAACTGGGCCAGGGAAAGTCTGGATTCTGTTTTCTGTCATTGGTTAGAAGATGACCTTGGTTATCCCCTTCTCCACTGTGGCCTCAGTTTCCCCTCTGTGGATACCAGTTGGGGTGAATGATCGCTAGGGTTCCCTCAGCATGATAGTGTCCCGATTCTATTTTCAGAAATGGAAATCCCTGTTTGGGACTGAAGCTACGTATCACGCTCTGTGGCTCAGGGGTGCTGTCGAAAGAGCAGGCCCTGGGGATGTGAGGAGTGTGATTTTCTTTACTCTGTCTAAATAACATGCAGGGGCCTGGGGTGGCCACACATGCCCCGGCCCCTCATAAAGCCCCTGCCCTGTGGTGGCGTGGTCATAAACTTCCTGGAAAGGTCATGTGAATTTATCGCCCCCAATGCTTTATAATTAGAAATTATGGCCTTCCTTCCCCATGACACTTTTGAGCCTTAGCAGATCTTAAATTAAAACTATGTTTATGTTTCAAAATGTTCTTCGGAAAACTTTAAACTCATGAGTTGAAAATTTGACTTTAAAAAGTTCTGAACACTTATCTAAATAAACACTCAGGTTTGACCTAACATGTATGAAGCAATAAACTTGGAATTAAACTCATGTGTTAAAACTGATTATATCTGGAATATAAAAACACATCAAAGCAGGCTTCTGGGGGGAATGCTTCTGGGTGTGTGGTAAATTTCTCTTTTCCGGGGCAGTTGGAGTGGGCTACAGGCCTCTCCCAAGTGACCAGGAAAGAACCATGGAGTGTCCTTGTTCAGAAAAGAGAGAGAGAGAAAGTGTGTGTGTGTGTGTGTGTGTGTGTGTGTGTATAGGTAGGGATATGGAGTGACATGTTACTTCTCTAGGCTGTACAGTTTCTAAAATGTTTTTAATGATTTCCCTTGACTCCATTTCCCTTCTTTATTTCTTCATCTCCCGCCAGGGAAGATGGATAGATGGCGGCCAGGAGTGCCGCCGCTTCCCCTCCCTCTTTGCCAAGGCACCAAAGCCTGCCCACTCCGAGCTTTCCCTCCAGGCTTCTTCCTCCAGTTTCTCTTTCCTCTTCTACTCCTGACGGATTTTTCCTTCCTTCTTCAAAAAGGCCCTCACGCTACTGGCTGAAGAGATGCTGAGCTCCAAGAGTAAAGCCAAACGACTTTATTGCATTATTTGACAGATACTTACTTTTCCCCCGGAGGAGAAATTCATGAGCCAATATCAAAGGATGAGAGTGTGGCCTTTGTTTCCCTGGGCCACACAGGATGGGTGTAAAACGTGTCCATCTTTCAGGCTGCACGATGGGGGTGTCGCCTGTGGTCTTAATCCATTTGAAATCCATAGATTTCCACTGACTCCTGGCTGAGAAACTCAGCAGAAGCGCTCACGGGTCGGCTGGCAGATGCACACACAGAAGTAAGGAGGTTTGAAACGTAATAGGAGGAAAATATTGACACTAATTTTTCATTCTCTGAAAATTATTTGTGTAAGGAATCTGGAATATTGTATTTTCTTCCAGGAAGATTTTGGTATATAATCAACAACAATGCAAGTTGTGGAAATCTTCAAGTAACAAGATATTTTCTTTATGCTCACATTAAGGAAAATGGTCAATTCATTAAAGAGGAAGGAGGAGGAGAAAGAGAGAGAGAAGGTGAAGGAGAAGGCGCTGTCGACACCTAGTAAAAAACAAAACAAACAGCCTTGTGAGTCCTTGCTGCTGACATTGAGAAACCGACTCAGTTTCCCACACGTGCACATCCTCCTGCAACTTTTGTGTGTCTTGAGACACTGTGAGCCCCTCCACCTGCAAGCTGGTTTTCATGCTCCACATATAAAGCAGAAAAGCAGATCCGTCTAAAGCATGCAAGCTTTTACAAAAAAATAACCATTTTTAAAAGGTATAGTTTGCATACAGTACAATCCATCCATTTCAAGTTTAAAATTCATATGCAGAACTATCTCCCTAAGAACATTCTCATCACTCTGACGAGTCCTCTTGAACCCCTCTGCACTCAGTTGCCTCCCCTTCCCCAGCCACTGGCAACCACTGATCTCATTTCTGTTTCTGTTTTGCTTTGTAAAGACTCTCATAAAAGTGAAATCAAGACAGAAAACAGCCTTTCGCGTCCACCTTCTCACCCTTAGACTCGTGCCCTGGAGGGTCATCCATGCCGTTGCACATATTTGAGCCTGCTGCTTTCTGTGACTGAGAGTTCTGTGGTCTGTATATACTGCAATCGCTCATCCATTCATTGGCTGATGATCATTTAGGTTGTTTCCAGTTTAGGGTGGTTTTTCCTCAAGCTGCCTCTGTACACATGTGTTTCACCTCTCTCAGGTCTCTCACAGACGATTTCATCTCTCATCTTTCTAGGGGCTTGGTTGCTGAGTCCTGTGAGGATGTACACTTACCTTTCGAAGAAACTGCCAAACTATTTTCCAGAATGGCCGGACCATTTTGCATTCCCACCAGCAGTGTATACAAGTTCAGCTGCCGACGGCTATAGAACATAAAAAACAAAAGCTGAAAAATGACACATTTTGGCAAGGATGTGGAGAAACTGGAATCTTCCTCCGCTGCTGGTGGGAATGTAAAATGGCACAGCTACTGGGAATAACCATTTGGCAGTTCCTCAATAAGTGAAATACAGAATGACCATATGATCCAGCAATCTTAATAATACTTTTGGGTATGTAACCAGAACAATTAAAACAGGTGTGCAAAAAAAAAATGTGTACATGAATATTTGTAGCAGCATCGTTCACCATTGCTGAGATGTAAAAACCACCTGCACACCCACTCACAGATGAAAAGGTAACAGGTGTGGTCCAGCCATACAATGGAATATTATTCAGTCGTTCCATGTAAAGGCATGAAGTCCTGACACGTGCTGCAACATGGACAGACCTTGAAAACAAGACATTATATGAAAAAAGCCAAAAACAAAGGGTGACATATTATACGGTTCCATGTCTATGAAATGTCCACAATTGGCAAATCCAGGAGACAGAAAGCAGACGAGTCATTGCCAGGGGTTGGGAGGAGGGCATGTGTTAGTCATGTTTTTTATTTTCTGTATTTTACAGTGCTTTGACATCTTGGGTCCTTGCAGACCCAGGAAGGAACTGCCCCTCCCAGGGTTCGCTAATTCCTGGAGATAGCAAACAACTTGTCTGAGAGCATGTCTTGATTTGCAAACCAACTAGTATCCCCATCCACCTGATTTTATCTGGCTCCTGCAGACCATAACACTACCCACCCTTCCCTAAATCACCCCAGAGCCAGACACTGACAACTAGGGACCACTATAGCCCAGAGCCTGCTGAAATTTTTTCAGCTATTCAATCCTAAACATGCTCAACTTGCTCACCCTGCCCTGCCTCTCCAGTGAAACACGATCAAGGATCTCTCGCACGCATCCCCCTCACCTCTTCTGCCTCCTGATCAATCCTGGTGCTTCGCCATAAGGCCCTGCCAGGTGTACTGCACCTCCTGTTTCCAGGGATCTGTGAGTATAAAATTCCTCCCTTCATAACAGTCATTTCCATATCTGCGTGTCTCATTTCCCCTGATTAAAACAAATCATGGGTATATGTTAAAACAGAGGGGAATAGGGAGTGAGTATTAGTGGGTACAGGGTTTTCATCTGTGCTGATGAAAAGACTCTGGAACTACTCATATATAGTGGTAGTGGTTGTGCACCATTGTAAATGCAATAGATGTGTCTTTTTTACCACGATAAAGACAGAAAGCAAATTCAGTTTCTCTGCATCTTCGTTAGTACTTGCTAGCATCAGTCTTATTAATTCTAGCCATCCTAGTGGGTGCACAGTTATCTCCTGTTGGTTTTAATTTGTATTTCTCTAATGACTAATGATGTTGGCTTTTTTTTCTACCAAATGTCATTTTTATTCTGAAATAATTTTAGATTCACATAATGGTTGCAAAAATAGAGAGTTCTCATATGCCCTTTATTCAGTCTCCCATAATCTCACAAAGCCATAGTACAGTGGTGGAAACCAGGAAACTAACATGGATATAATACTGTGAACTAATCTATAGACTTAATCAAATTTTCCTGTTTTCACACTTTTTTTTTCTGGTCCAGGATTTAATCCTGGATGCCACATTGAATTTAACTGTCAAATTTCCTCTAATCTGTGACAGATCCTCAATCTTTCTTTGTCTTTTATAACTTTGACACTTTTGACAAGTCCTGGCCAGTGATTTTAAAGAATGACCCTCAAATTGAGTTCATCTGATGTTCTTTCATGAACATATTGTGGTTATGCATTTTGGGTAAGAATACCACAGAAACAATATAATGTATGTGGAATGTATTATTACTGCTGATGCAACTTTGATAACTCGGTTAGGTGAATGCTAGTTTTCTCTATTATAAAGTTACCCCTTTTCCTTTAGTGTGGAAATTACTAATTCCAGATTAGTAAGAATCTTGTGGGAAGATACTTTGAGACCAGGAGACTATCCTGCTTTTCATCCTATTTTTACCCAATAATTGTAACATCTATTTGTGATTCTTGCCTGCAACAGCTTTTGTTATGGTGCTTGCCAAATAGTGATTTTCTATTTGCATTATTTCTTCTCCATTTACTAATTAGAATTCTACTGTAAAGAAGAGCAGTTCCCTTTTCCCATTTATTTATTTGTTATTTATATCACTATTGACTAATAGATATTTATTTTATACTGTGGGGTATAATCCAATACTATCATTTATGCTGTTTCTCTAATTCCCTCAGCTTTGGCCATTGGGGTCACTTTCATGTTTGTACCTGTGTCTTTCCCATATGTCCTACCATTTTTGAGCATGTCTTTTTCTTTGGCATTACAAGAGTCTCAAGATTTGTTGACCATCTTTTAATACACTTAGTTGCCATTTGTCATCTGTGGTAAAATGTCTGTTCAAATATTTTGCCCATTTTTAGTTTGGTCATTATCTTCTTATTAAATGGGTAAGAATTTTATATAAATCCTAAATGTAATTCTAAATGTATATAAATTCTAAATACAATTCTAAATGTATATAAATTCTGAATAAGAATTTTATATAATTCTAAATTTCTTTATTTAGTTTATATTTTGAAAGTATTTTCTCTCGCAGTTTTCATCTTATTTCATTTTCTTAACAGTCTTTCAAGCAGTTGAAGTTTTCAATGTTGATAGAGTCCAATTTATCACTTCTTCTTTCACAGTTTGTATTTTTGTATCATATCTAAGAAATCTTTGCTTAACTCAGATATCAAAAATACCTTTTCTGTATTTTCTTTTAGAAAATTCATTGCTTTAGCTTTTTTATTTATATGATTTATTTCTGGCTAATTTTTGTATACAGTGTAAGATTAATAGTTGAGGTTGATTTCTATTACATATTGATGTTCAATTATTCTAGCACCACTTACTGAAAATAATTTTCTTTCCCAATTGAATTTTCCTGCAAATTTTTCTAAAAATCCATTGACCATATACATGTAAGACTATTTCTGAGCTATCTATTCTTTTCCATTACTATATATCTGTTCTTATATTAATAAAACACTGTCTAGATTTCTGTAGTTTTATAGCAAGTCTTAAAGTAGTGGGAATCCTCCAACTTTGTACTTCTTTTTAAAAATTATTTTGTCTGTTCTAAGTTGTTTGCATTTCCATATAAATATTAGAATCTGAATTTCTACCAAAAATACCTGCTGGCATTTTGGTTGTTATTGCCTTAAATCTACAAATCAGCTTGGGGAGAACTGAGCTCTTAATAATATTGAGTTTTCAAAACTGTAACAGATCCTGAACATATATTGTTAGATTTACACCTAGGCAATTATTTTTATTTGTTTGTTTGTTTTTTGGTTTGGTGCAGTGCTAAACAGCACTTTCAATGTTTCCATTTTCAGCTGTTCATTGACAGTATGCAGACATTAAACTGGTTTTTGTATACTGACTTTGTATCCTGTGACCATCCTAAATTCATTTATTGTTCTACGAGCATCTATGTAAATTCTTGAGATTTTCTACATAGATAATCATGTTGCCTATGAATAAAGAGTTTTTATTCTTTCTTATCTATGTGCCTTTCGTTACTTTTTCTTGACTTATTTCAGTGGATGGGACTCCAGTACAATGTTAAAAAATGTAGTGAGGACAGAAATCCTCACCTTTTCCCCAATCACAGCAGGAAAGTATTCAGTCTTTTGCCATGAAGTATGATGTTAGATGAAGGTTTTTCACAGATGCTCCCTATCGGGTTGAAGAAGTTCTCCCCTATTTTTAGTTTTCTGAGAGGTTTTTTTTTTTTTTTTCAATTATGAATGGGCTTTGCATTTTGCCAAATATTCTTTCTGCATCAATTAAGTTGATCATATCATTTTTTCACTTTTAACCTGTTGATATGGCAAGTTATGTTTACTGATTTTCAAATGTTGAACCAACCTTACATCCATAGATTAGACCCTACTTGAACATGACGTATTATCACTTTCATACATTACTCAATTTCATTTGCTAATATTTTGTTAGGGGTTTTTGTGTCTAATTTAGTTTTTTGGTCGGTTCTTTTTTTTTTTTTCTTGTAATGCCTTTACTTGATTTGGGTATCAGGGTAATCCTGGCCTCATAAAATGATTTGGGAAGTATTTCTTCCACTTCTATTTTTTTGGGAAAAAATTGTATGGAATCGGTATTATTTCTTCTTTAAATGTTTGGCAATATCTGTCTGTGAAGCCATCTGGGCCTGTGCTTTTCCTTGTGGAATCCAAATACATTCAAATCACTATAAATTCAGTTTCTCTAATAGATGTAGATTTATTCAAGTGGTTTATTTCTTCATGAGTGAATTTTGGTAGTTTGTGTTTTTAAAGGAATTGTTCTGTTTCATTTAAGTTATCCAATTTATTGTTATAAGGTTGTTCATAACATTTTCTTATTATCCCTTTAATTTTTGTAGTATCTGCTTTACTTCTAACATTGGTACTTTGTATTTTCTCGCTTTCTTCTTATTCACTCTGGATAAGGGTTTATTGATATTTTTACTGTTTTTGTGTTTCTACTTTTTTACTTCTGTTCTTTATCATTTTCTTCCTTCTGTCTGCTATGGGTTTAATTTTCTCCTCCTTTTGTGGTTTATTAGGGTGGAAGCTTAGCGGTTTCAGACCTTTTCCCTTTTGTAATACAAGCAGTTAATGATATGAATTTCCATCTAAGCACTGCTTTACCTACATCCTACAAATTTTAATATGTTTTATTTTTATTTTATAATTCAAATCATTTTATAATTTATTTTGTATTTCTTCTTCCACCTAAGAATTATTTGCTGCTTACCAACCAACTATTGGTGGCATTTCCAGATACCATTCTGTTGTTCATTCCTGAACTGATTAAATTGTGGTCAGAAAATACACTTTGTATGATTTCAGTCATTTTACTGTTGCTGTGATTTGTTTCATGGCTCAGAACATGTTCTATCTTAGTGAATATTCTGTGTACACCTGAAAAGGATGTGTATTCTGAAGACGGTGGAGTGTTCTGAGAAATGTCAGTTAAGTCAAGTTGGTTGGTACCAACTTTCTCATCTTCTACTGCCCTCCTGATTATTTTGCATACTTTTTCTATCAATACTGAGAGAAGAGTGTGGGACTCTCCAACTGTCATTATGGATGTGTCCATTTATCATTTTAGTTCTCTCAGCTTTCGCTTTATGCACTTGGAAGCTCAGGAATAGGGACAAACACAATTAGGATGGCGATGTCTTCTTGATGAATTGACCAAGTGGTTTATAAGGTCTTTCTTTGTCTTTGTAATATTCCTTATGCTGAATTTTAGTATTTCTGATATTATTATAGCCACTTCAGCTTTCTTTTAATCGGTCTCTACATCGTATTTCTTTTTCTCTCCTTTTCTTTTCACCTTTTTAAGTCTTTACACTTAAAGTCTTTTGGTTTTTTTACTCATACAGTGAGTCTTGTTTCCTTTCCAGTTTTACAATCTCTGCCTTTTAATCAGAGCATCTGCATGTAATTGCTTATAGGGTTGAATTTAAATCTATAACTTGTTTACCTTTTTTTTTTTTTTTTTTTTTGAGACGGAGTTTCGCTCTTGTTGCCCAGGCTGGAGTGCAATGGCGTGATCTCGGCTCACCTGCAGCCTCCACCTCCCAGAGTTCAAGCGATTCTCCTGCTTCAGCCTCTCGAGTAGCTGGGACTCCAGGCATGTGCCACCATGCCTCGCTAACTTTGTATTTTTAGTAGAGATGGGGTTTCTCCATGTTGGTCAGGCTGGTCTTGAACTCTCCACCTCAGGTGATCCACCCGCCTCAGCCTCCCAAAGTGTTGGGATTACAAGCATGAGCCACCGTGCCCAGCCCACTTGTTTATCATTTGTTCATTCTGCACTCTGCTCCTGTTTTCCGATTTTCTTGTCTTCTTTTGGATTAATTAAATATTGCTGTGTATTCAATTTTACCTTATAATTGGTTTATTTGTACAATGTTTTCTCTCTCCTTCTCCCTCTGTTGTTGCCTTAGAGTTTACAACACGCATCTTTAAGTTATCACAATCTATCTTCAAATGCTGTTATACCTTTTCACATGCAGTGTGTGAGCCTCACAATAGTGTTCTTCCATTTCCTGCTCATTCTTTGTGCTTTTGTCATCATGCATTTTGATTCTTCATATGTTATGAATTTTACCATTGTTACACTTTTAGTTTAGACAATCATCTCTGAAAAAGATTAAAATGTGAATAAACAATATCTTTTATGATTACTCATTTTTATGAGTTCCGGCATTCATCATTTATTTGTACAGACCCAGATAGGTATTGGTATCACTGATATCACACATTTTCTGCCTGACTAACTTTTCTTAACAATTTTTGTTGTGCAGGTGTGCAGGAAACACACACCTTATTTGTTAATCTTTAAAAGTCTGTTTTGCTTTCACTTCTGAATGCTATTTTCATGTTATATAGAATTCTGGGTAGACAGCAACATTTTCTCTCAGTACTTCAAAGATGTCACTCCATTGTCTGTTGGCTTACAACATTTCTAAGAAGAAATCTGCCCTAGCTCTTATCTTTGATCTTCTGCATGTGATGTGTATTTTTCTTCAGTTTTTTTAAAAGAGATCTTATATTTATCTTTTGTTTCTATTTGCCCTAAAATATATCTTGATGTGATATATCTGAACTTCTTTGATCGTCAGGGGTTTCTTGGGCTATTTTTCCTTAATTTTAGTAAATTATTAACTACTGTCACACAAATCTTATTCCTGCCCCACTATCTTGCTCTCTCTCTCTCTTCTCTTTTTGGGACTACAATGGCATATATGTAGACTGTTTGATATTGCCTCACAACTCCTGAGTGCTCTGTCTTGTTATTTTTTTCCTACTCTTTTTTCTTCTTTATGTTTCAGCTTGGATGATTTCTACTGGTTAACTTCAATAACACTTTTTCCTCTAATGTTCTACATTTCTGATAAGCTTGTCAAAGGAATTCTTCACTGCTATGGTATATATTTTTAATATTTTTTAATGTGTATCATTTTCATTTGACTCCCCCCCCTTTTTTTTTGACAGAATCTCACTCTGTCACCAGGATGGAGTGCAGTGGCATGATCTCAGCTCAGTGTAAACTCCGCCTCCTGGGTTCAAGTGATTCTCCTGCTTCAGCCTCCCAAGTAGCTGGAATTACAGGAGCATGCCACCACCCCAGCTAATTTTTGTATTTTTAGTTGAGACAGGGTTTCATCATGTTGGCCAGGATGGTCTCCATCTCTTGACATTGTGATCCGCCCACCTCGGCCTCCCAAAGTGCTGGAATTATAGGTGTGAGCCACCAGGCTCGGCTGTTTGATTCTTTTATAGTATTTACTTCTTTGCTGAAATTTCTCATGTGTTCATATGTGTTGTCTATCTTATCCTGGATCTTCTATTATATTAATTACAGTAATTTTAAATCCCTGTCTGATATTTCCAACATCTTGTCATCTCAGGGTCTGATTTGGCTGATTGCTTTGTCTCTTAACAATGGGTCATCTTTTATACCTTTTTGTGTATTACATAATTTTTTATTGAATGTGGAAAATTATACATAAAATAACAGTAGAGACTAATCTAAATAGTACTTATGCCTAGAAATGAGCATGTGTCTTCTGATGATAGGTGTTTGTTACAGGAGTTGAGGCAATCTGTTTAGTAGTTGAGTTGGGTGTACAATTTCTGTTCTTAGAGTTAACTTTAGTGGGTACAGACTTCAAATTTCTTCTTTGGAGGGCTGCTGTTTCCCTGTGCTTACTTGGGCCTGGAATGCTGTAGGGTTTCCTCTATATTTCTGCTATACCTTCAGCGCTCAATGTGCCCTGTACATCTGCACCACAGAGAAGGGATTTCTCTAGTTACAGCCTCTTCCAGTCACAGCCTGCTATGCTTGTTACTTGGTGCAAGCCTTAGGGTAGGGTCAGGAGAGGTTTCTCAATTCTCTTGCTCCTGCCTCAGTCATAGGTGTGCATCTGGGCCTCAAAGATGGGGTTTTGGCAGCATCCCTACCTGTCCCCCATGACAATCAAATTCTTGTTTGTTAGTGTCTGGGAGGGTGTTGGGTGAGAGTTTTCTAATCCTCCTTTAGTAATAAGTGTCAGACTTCTGCTTTGCATCAGGGCAGGATGCTGTGCTTGAGTCAGGTTCCAGCCCCTCCTGTAAAGAAGATGGCTTTTGCTTCCTCCCCTTCCTGAAAGAGCATCTTTGCCTGATTTCGGGAGCTGTCCCTTCCCAGCATGGCTTTTGCTACATATTGGACATGGGTCCATGATATAGGCAGGCTTTCATGTCTACTGATACAGACTCTCTCAGGTTTCCTTCCCTCTTTCTGATCCTTCACAAAAGTACTTGGTAAAGGTCCATATAAAAAGTCAGTGAGTGACTGCAGGCTCCCTTGTATCTAGAATTACCAGGGATTCTGATGCAGGGCAAGCAAGCACAAGATTGGGGCTTAACCTGGAAGGGTTCTTGGCTTCACCCAGGAAATAATTCAAGAGCAAGCTGGTGGTGTTGGACAGCAACTTTTATTGAAGCCACAATATAGAGCAGCAGCAGAGGTCCTGCTCCTCATGGAGTGGGGCTACCCCATAGGCAGTGTGTCCAGAGTAGCATCTCAGGGCCATTCTGCAGTCACATTTATATCCACTTTTAATTACATGCAAAATAAGGGGAAGATTATTCAGACATTTCTAGAAAAGCATGGTAACTTCCAGGTCCTTGCCATGGAAAGGCGTGGTATCCTCCAGGCATTGCCATGGCCATGGTAGACTGTCATGGTGATGGTGGGCATGTCTTATGGAGAGATGCTTTTCGTGCCTCTTACCCCTTTCAGCCAGCCTTCAATCTTGTCTGATAGAGAGTCCTGCCTCCTACATCAATTCTACACTGTCACGCCAGCCCACTGTATTGGTTTGTTAAGGGGGCTATAAATAACCACACACTTAGTGGCTTAAAACAACAGAACTTAATTCTCATACAGTTTTGGAGGGCAGAAGTCTAGAAACAAGGTGTCAGTAGTGCCCTATTACTACCGAGGCTCTAGTGTGGAATTCATTCTTTGCCTCTTCTAGATTTGCCAGCTTCCTTGGCTTGTGGCCACATCACTCCAATCTCTGCCTATCTTCATGTTGCCTTTTCCTCTGTAACTTTCTTCTCTGTATGTCTTATAAGGGCACTTGACAGAAGATTTAGGACCCACTTGAATACTCCAGGATGATGTTCTCATTTTGAGGTCCTTAATGACATCTGCAAAGACGCTTTTACCAAATAAAATGACAACTTCTAGGGGTTAGGACATGGACATGACTTTTTTGGGGGCCACCATTCAACCCTATATATCCATACTCAGCATTTAATAAACCATTAGATTTCAACTATTTCTTTTTTGCTTGTTTTTATGTTAACTCTTCTTATACTTTGCCAAATGTAAAACAATCCACACATCTTAACTCTCCTTTGTGGGCTTGTCACTCCTTGTGGTTCAGTTCACCTGTTTGTCTTGTACCCTCAGCTCTTAAGAAAACTTATGATCTTACAGATGATGTGGCATCTTCTGGTGGTTAGAGTAGGAACAGTGTTCTCTGGCAGTGTTCTACAGCCCAAGCAGAAATAGAACTCCCTCACTTGGAAAGCCTGTGGCATGGTTGCCTCACCAGGTCAGTACTCTGGTCAATAGAAGCATTTGGGTTGTCTTGTAGATCACTCACGACGTTTATATTACTCCCACTTGCAGCTGATGAGTCTTTTTCTCTCAATAATTTTTCTAGTGGTCTAAGTCTTGAAGGGAACTAATTTGTAAATTCTCAAAGGTGGGACTTCTGGGGTTTTCCAAGTGTGAACTCTTTCCCACTTAAGATCTAATACTATAAAGTGCATCCTATCAGTGCACCACCCATCCTCTGGTACCCAGGGGATACCAGAGTACCCCTGGTACTCTGTGTCTGCCCCTGTCTGTGCAGTAGTTGAGAAGCAGGGATTTGGCATAAGTCCCGATTGGGGTCCTGGGTCCCTCCCTTCCATCTGCAGCACTCATATGGGGATAGCCCCTCATGGGTGGTATGAATCACACCCCTTTTTCACTCTCAAGTATCGTTTTTTAGAAAATAAACAGGTACCCTATCCCTACGGGCTCAGCTGCCCACCATTGTTAGAGCTTCTTGATGCACAGTGCTTCACCTCCTGAACTGTTTCTGTGTTCTTCTGCCCCAGACTCACCCCTGGAGCAATGATGGCTCGGGTCCCTGCGCACTGACCCTCACTTTCCTTAGCATGACTCTGCTCTTGGAAGCAGCTCTGGGGAGCCTCCTGCTCAGCTCCTCCAGTCTCCAGGGCCCTTCTCTGGCACTGGGTGTGTGGCCAGGATGCTTCTGGACCTGGATGTGGGCAGGCTTAGCGGTGTGAACAATGGAACCCAAGCCCAGAGAAGCAGAATATTTAGATCTGGAGTCTGCATCGAATAGGACAGTCGGCCCACACACTTGTAGATTTACCTGGAAGTTCCTACTTGTTTGGGGACAAGTGTATGGATGATGAAGGGCAGCTCTGCACAGACCCAGGAGCCAAGGGCATGTTCACGTTCTCCCAAGTGAGGAGGGAGGAGGGACCAGGGCCCACTACCCTGGAGCTCATGCTTGAGTCCTTTTTCTCTTCGTCCTCACAGTCCTTGTCTTTTTGGGTCATGAAAATATTTCATGCTAAGTAAATTCTCCTTTGACATTTTCTCCTTTTTTCAATGGAGTTTCAATGGAGTTGTGCTTCCCCCTCCTTTTTCTGTGTAGGAAAGAGACTCCCAGAGCCCTGAACTTCAGGGAGGACACACCAACACACTAAGGCACGCACACACACAACCTCTGATCCTCCTGCTGACACGTGGTGCATTAATCACACTGCACAGCTCTCATCGTCCAGAGCTTACATCACGAAGCCGTGTCCTGTGAAGAGGCCAGGTTTGAAGAGCACATGAGGCAGAGAATGTGCATTGTCAAGTTGATTTACACTTAGAAAAGTCAGCAAGAGATTGTTGGCATCATGAATCATGCCTTAAAGATCTCGAAGAAGGGCTCCTCTGGCGTCTGAGGATTTCAACTCTTGGCTCCTTCAGTGAGGTCTTTCGTGTGGGAAAGTGATCATGAAAAATGCTACCTTTCTTTGGAAGGGGCTCTTCTGAGATCCTAAACTATTTGAATTCCCCTTAAAATGGAAAGATGGGCATTCCGGCTTTGATTTGTCTGCAGACCTCACCACCTTGACAGATGTGTACAGAGTTGTGATCTTGGGTGAGTAACTCAGCATATCATGACCTCATTTGTTTTTTTATAAATTGGGATGAAAAATAGCACGCATCCAGTGAGCTGGCCCTAATGACTAAGACAAAGAGTGCACAAGAGTGAAGTCTGATGCAGGCGTTAGAGATGGTTCTCATGCTCATTCTCGCAGACACTGCCTTGAGTTTTACAGGCTGTGCTTTCCATGTCCCCATCCCCTCTCCCCAGGAGAGCGGAGGGAGAGCCCTGTGACTCACACAGAGCTTCACTTCCTGCACTTCCGTCTTCTGATTTAGGACGATGTTCCTATGGAGGCAGAATAATGGCCCCCAAGATGCCCACATGCTAATCCCCAGAGCCTGTGAATATGTGACCCTCCATAACAAAAAGGATTTTTCGGATGTGATTAACTTAAGGGTTTTGTTTTGTTTTGTTTTTACTCTTCTCATGAAAAAAAAAA
This sequence comes from Macaca thibetana thibetana, assembly GCF_024542745.1. Classification (NCBI taxonomy): domain Eukaryota; kingdom Metazoa; phylum Chordata; class Mammalia; order Primates; family Cercopithecidae; genus Macaca; species Macaca thibetana. The sequence goes on from NC_065589.1 coordinate 3,813,261, forward strand.
TCATTTGATCTTTTTATTTTAGATTCAGGGGATACCTGTGCAGGTTTGTTATATGAGTTTGTTGTCTGATGTGAGGTTTGGAGGTACTAAAGACCCCATCACCCAGGTACTAAGCATAGCACGCAACAGTTAGTTTTTCAACCCCTGTTCTCCTTCCTCTCTCCCTCCCCCTTCTAGTAGTCCCTAGTGTCTATCGTTGCCATCTTTATGTCCATGAGCCCCAATGTTTAGCTCCCACTTATAAGTGAGAATATGTGGTATTTGGTTTTCTGTTCCAATCTCACTGACACTGACCCTCCTGTCTTCCAATTATTCGCTTAAGATGATGGCTGCCAGCTACATCCATGTTGCTGTCAAGGACATGCTCTCGTTCTTTTTTATGGCTGTATAGTATTCCATGGTGTATACGTACCACATTTTCTTTATCCAATCCACTGTGATAGGCATCTAGGTTGACTTCATGTCTTTGCTTTTGTGAATAGTGCTGCAAGGAACATACATGTGCATGCACCTTTTTGGTAGGATAATTTATTTTCCTTCAGGTATATACCCGGTAATAGGATTGCTGGGTTAAATGATGGTTATATTTCAAGTTCTTTGAGAAATCTCCAAACTGCTTTCCACAGTGGCTGAACTAATTCCCATTCTCACCTACAGTGTATAAGCATTCTCTTTTCTCTACAGCTTCACCTGCATCTGTTATTTTTTGACTTTTTAGTAATATCCATTCTGGCTAGTGTGAGATGGTAGCTAGTGTGAGATGTGGTTTTGATTTGCATTTTTCTGATGATTAGTGATGTTGAGCATTTTTTCATATGTCTGTTGGTTGCTAGTATGTCCTCTTTTGAGAAGCCTCTGCTTGTGTCTTTTGATCACTTTTTAATGGGTTGTTTTTGCTTGTCCAATTATTTAAGTTCCTACTAGAGTCAGGATTTGAAACCTTTGTAAAATGCATAGTTTGAGAGTATTTTCTCCAATCCTATTGGCTGTTCTGTTTACTCTGTTGATAGTGTCTTTCGCTATGCAGATGCCCCTTAGTTTGAACAGGTCCCACTTGTCCATTTGTGTTGCAATTGCTTTTAAGGACTTAGTCATAAATTCTTTCCCAAAGCCGATGTTCAGAGTGATGTTTCCTAGGTTTTCTTCTAGGATTCATATAGTTTGGGGTCTTATAATTAAATCTTTAATCCTTGTGTTAATTTCTGTATATGGTGAAAGGTAGGGGTCCAGTTTCATTCATCTGCAAGGGGCTAGTCAGTTATCCCAGCACCATTTATTGAATAGGGAGTCCTTTCCCTATTGCTTATTTTTTTTTAACTTGGTCAAAGATCAGATGGTTGTAGAAGTGTGGCTTTACTTATGGGTTCTCTGTTCTCTTCCATTGGTCCAAGTGTCTGTTTTTTGTACCAGTACAATGCTGTTTTGGTTATTACAGCCTTAATATAATTTGAAGTTGGGTAATGTGATGCCTCCAGCTTTGTTCCTTTTGCTTAGAATTGCTTTGGCTATTCAGGCTCTTTTTTGGTTCTGTATGAATTTTAGAATAATTTTTTTCTAATTCTGTGAAAAATGATGTTGGTAGTTTGATAGGACTAGCATTGAATCTGCAGATTTCTTTGGGTAATATGACCATTTTAATGATATTGATTCTTCCAATCCATGAGCATGGAAAGTTTTTCCATTTGTTTGTGTTATCTATGATTTCTTTCAGCAGTGTTTTTTAGTTCTCCTTGTAGAGATGTTTCACCTTCTTGGTTAGATGCATTCCTAGGTATTTGTGAGTATGTGGTATTGTAAATGGGGTTGCCTTTTTGATCTGGCTGTCAGTTTGAACATTACTGGTGTATAGAAATGCTGCTAATTTTCAAACATTGATTTTGTACCCTGGAACTTTATTGAAGTTGTCTGTCAGTTCCAGGAGGCTTTTGGTGGAGTCATGAGGGTTTTCTAGGTATACAGTCATATTACTGGTGAAGAGATATAGCTTGACTTCATTTCCTGTTTGGATGACTTTTATTTCCTTCTCTTGCCTGATTGCTGTGGCTGGGACTTACAGTTTAAGAGTCTTGAGACGGGGAAATTGTCTTGGGTTATCCAGATGGACCCAATGTCATCACAAGGGTCCTTATCATTCAGAGGCAGGAGGGTCAGGGTCAGAGAGACTGGAAATAGGGCAGAAGCAGAGGTTGGGTGTCACGATGTGATCACATCACGGAAGACAGACAGACAACCTCCAGAAGCTGAAAGAGGCAAGGCAATGGGTTTGCCTCCAGAAGAGCGTACTCCTGCAGACACCCCTCTCAGCTCCATAAGACTTATTTCAGACTTCCCCAGAACCAGAAGATCATAGATTTGTGTTGTTTTAAGCCGCTAAGCTCAAGGTGATTTGTGAGAGCAGTGCTAGGAAACTGACACTGCTCCCTCTGGACCGGTCGCCCAGGGTGAGTCCAAAGTGATGGTGTCACAGGTTCAGGCTTTGCAGCCCCATTAGTGCTCTTGCTTTCCGGCTGAAGTCTGGTCTGTGGAGCCCCTGTGCCTCCAGGCAATTGGATTTGCTTAATTGCTTAATTTTCCTTCTAAGGCTCACCCTAGCCAGGGTCGCATGTGAGGCCTCTGACCAAATGTGACAACAGTTTTGATGAATGTGCAAGGAAGCCTCATTAAGATCAATAATTCTTTCACCATCAAAACCCACCCCAAAAAGATGCAACAGGGCTGCCACATGGTGCCCTGGAGCTGTGTTGTGCCACAGCCCCACTGGGCCCGGGGGCAGAGGACCCGGCTTCTTGTCCTTCACTGCTGTTGACATATTTATTACAGATCCGTTTCCAGTAGACCAGCCCCCAGGCACATTAGTGTAATAATGTAGGAAACCATTAGCAGGAGCTTTTAGGACCTGGGGTAAGGGAAGCTGTGACATGCTTGCCACAAAGGAATCTAACTGGCTTACTGTTCATTTAAAAAATCACTTTGAATGGCTCTAGCTTTGACATTTAGAGCTGCTATCCAATGTGTAAAATTAAGGAGCATGAAGGAACAAACCTTGCTAACTTCAAGAGAAGCTGGAAATTCAATTAGAATAATAATGGAAACCTACTGGGCGTAAAAAACTGCCTCACTCAGGGCCTTGGTTCCAGAGAGACTGGTCTTGCCCAGATCTGAAGGGTCTCTGTGACTGACAGTGAATTTCACACCGTGCAGGCCTCCAGGAAGAGGAAAGTGCATGTGGTCAATGTGTTCTTTATCACGGCGTAGAGGCTACGTGTTACCTGTAAAGCTGCAAAGGTATCAGGCAGCCTGGCAGATGCAGGCTGGAGTGGGAATCTTGCAGGAACAGAACAGGATGCAGACGTTGGCTTCAGTGTGATCCTAGGCTGTTTCCACCCTGGCGAGTCAAAACGTCCATGGTGATGAGACCTTTCCGAGAGGACAGTGCAGAGCTCGCCTTGATATTTTAGGCCTTTTCAGTCACTGGTCAAATCAGAGCTGTCTCCTTCCGGGAACACTGAGCACAGCAAAATCCGATGTAACAAAAACTAACATGTATTGACTGAGTGTCCTCTGTGCCAGTCACCGTGTGAGCCCTGGAATGCTCCTTGGTCAGAATGCAGTACACAGTAAGTGCCCAATAAATGGGAACTACTGTTTTTATTGCAGGTCGTTGGGATTACTGCGGATGATCAGATGTGAGGTAGTCTTGTCTCCACGGCAAGATTGGCTGCTCCATGAAGGCGGATGCCCTCACACACACACGCACATGTGCTACATATATGTATTTTCACACCCCAAGAAAAGAGGCCAACACGCTCACCATACGTGGATACTCATTAAACTCTCTTCGACTTGAAATGGAGTCAAGTGTACATTCTTTTTTAAAGTCTGCAGTGTGGAGCCGAGTGTTTACGTAGCGTTGAATGACAGAGGTCCTGCCAACGTCCACTTGCCATAGCGAACATGTGTGTGTTTCATGGGCTTTGTTACCAAGGAGCTCACCGATCCTTCCCACTGAACCTAAAGTGAAATCACAGCCTTGGGTCTAATGAGATCACTCTTTCCACTTTGGGCAAATAAATATGATTTTTTTAAAAAGTTCTCTTCCAAGTCTGCTTTGAAGAGCGAGTGAGAGAGGTGGGTAGCAGATGAGGATGGAATCAGAGCTCCTGTCACTTCCTGCCTTCCTTTTTAAAGCTCTTGACGAGCCTGCGTTTTATGGAAGTCTTGGTTACTAGTATGATGTCTCCGTTGGTAGGAATACTGGATTCCTAGAAGTAAGGGTGTTGGGACACCAAGATGGGCATGCTGCCTAGAATCTCTTCACGCCATCCCTTCCCCAAACCACACTCACCAGCATGACATTGAAGAGTAGGTGAGCTGGTCTACAGTCCTCTGTTGAAGGGCCTGGAGAGGTCGGATTACCTTCCCAAGCTCACATAGCCATTAAGAGCTGGAATCAACTTACACCAAGGTATCCTCACTACCCAACTTCTTCCACAATTTTGAGTGAAATATATACATATATGTGTGTGTGTGTGTATGATATATATAACATATATCAGCAGAGTTTCTGTCCTCTGCTGCTTTTTGTAGGTCACAGTTTCTCCTGGCAAGGTGTGTTACCCAGAGTTCTTATACTTTGAACGTGGTGGACTTGCTGCAGTGTAAGGACAGGGTGCCCAGTGTCACAGCACTTCCCAAGCTCTGTGGGAGGCATCCTGACCCCAAGCAGATCTGACCAGAGGGACCAAGGTGGGCTCACTGTGAATCAAGGGCAGCTGGGACATGGGTACACTTTGGTAACATCTGTTCCATGAAATTCTATTTAAAATGAACAGAACCATGTCACAGCATTAATTGTAGTCAGAATAATCCCAAATTAGCCATTTTAATACCCACCTTCTATAACTCAATTCAGTTTACTGTTGAAGCCTAGATTGGCTACATATATAATGGAAGTAAGTCAATTAACTATGATATAAACCAGTAATTTTTTTCTAGATTCAGTTATATTTGGAATACAAAAATTACAGAGACCCAGATTTTAAATGTAGATTTTTTTCTTAACCTGGAAGATGATCAAGGCAAGACCTAGAGAAGCAAAAAAAGGATACCAAATGCCAGCCTGAGGATGAACCCTTGAGAATAGACTAGAAAAGAAATGGATATAATTTAGGAATAAAAATATCCTAGCAAATAATGTTTAGCTTCATAGTGAGAAGATAAGTTCATCTTTGAAACAAGAATAAGATAATATGAAAAATAAACAGAAAATAAAAGTGAGCCCTTTAGACAATTTCTTTTTTATGAAACAACAACATGTGATTGCTAAAATAAAAATTTTCAACAGAATATTTGGGAGATAAAAGCCAAGGAAATCTCTGAGAAAATAGAACAATATATCAAAGAAACAAACAAATAAGCAAACAAAAGAGACAGGATTAACCCCAGAGGTCCTAGATTCGCTCATCCTGAATGGGAGGGATGATTCCATGCGGCCTCTGCTTGAGTTGGTATCCACACTCCAAGCCCCGGGAGCAGTTCTCTGACAAATGACTGTTTCAATACTGCAATTTGTCAGTTAAGTCCCAAATGGGATCAAATCACCCTTCTCACTATGCTTAGCTTATGTCACCAGTGAGTTTTACCCGAAGTCTGAATCTTGTTCTTTAAATTCCAAAAAATGGTCCACTCTCGGGTAGTACTTTTGCTCACCCCATTGCATGTTTATATTTCCAGCTTTATCCCAGCTTCCTGTCGTCAGGTTCTCGGCCAGCCCTGGTGCCCACGGCATGTGGGAGCCCTCTCATTCACCCGGTGCCCAGGGCATGCGGGAGCTCTCTGGTTCACCTTCTTGGCTGGGAAGCCTATGTCTATCTGGAGATGATGATGGTCCAGAAGGGCTGAGCAGGGGCCAGAGAGATCCACCAAGAGCAAAGCACTCCCACTCCAGCACTGTGTCAATGGCCCTTAGCATTGTCAGAAATGGAGGGTGTGGGTTCCAGAACAGCCCGGGCATGTGAGGACTGCCCATGGCTGCCTCCGTACAGCCCAGGGAACACAGTGAGCACTCAGTCATCATTCACTGTACTGTTATTAGTCTTCTTCAACTGCTAAATGCCCTAGCGGGAGAGGCTGAGAGATTCCCACAGGGTGGAGGACTTGCCACCAGAGCCCCATAGAGGAGGAAATAGTGCTGGCTTGGCCTGCAACTGGCAGAAAACTCTTACCAAAGACGTGCTGTAATCTCCAAGACACTGGAGCTCCATGGGTCGGAGCAACGGAAGAAGTCGAGGCCACCCTCCACCGGCTCGTTCACCCCACGAAGCTTCAGTGCTTGCTCTGATACCTCCCATCCTTGCAGCAACCTTTAAGAGAGGGCTGATATCCTCTCCGGTTCACAGGTGAGGAAAAGGAGGCAGCAGAGTGGCTGCATAGGTCACCCAAGGACCACAGAGAGAGGAAGAGGCAGAGCCAGGATTTGAACCAGGAAATCTACCCAGAAAGGTACCAGCTGCTCAGTCTACAGAGTGGACAAGGCTTCCTGCTCTGGCTGTGGGTGGGTTGTGGAGGGTAGAGGCTCAGACCCCATCAGCTTCAGCCCCTCCTCCTGCTCAGGGGAACCCTGAAAATACAGAAGGCTCTGGAAGCACAGTTTAGAATGACTGGTCAAGTTAGAAAGAGAGGTGAGAGCCTGGGAGCCGGCCAGTGGGTTCCTGAACATCAGAGAGGTCCCAGGAAGGAAAGCAGGGCCGGGTGAAGCTGCTAAGGGCTTTGATGGTAGAGTTGTGACAGAAGGGTTTAATTTGTCGAAAAAGAGCCAAAAAGTCACTGTAGGGAAACTGAGAAGGAGGATGCATGCCCTGACCCCAGCGAGTGCTCTGTCTAGTTGGAGACGAAAGACAGAACACCACTGACGAGGCCTCCAGGGCCCTAGATATACGGACAAGGGATGCAGAGAGCTCCCTGTGCCCAAAGCACTCAGGGAAGACTCTGTGGAAAGTGGACATGCCTGGCTCCCAGGTGGGCAGGGTGTGGGCAGGGGAAGGCACTGCGAAGTCCTTGGGAACAGGGGCAGGCTGTGGTTTCCCAGAGCGGGGCAGGCGCATGATGGAAGGAGTGGGGGAGTTGCCCCAGGAGTGATGAGGAGAGTGATCTCCGTCTATAGAGAGGGAGCTGGAGGGAGGAGACCAGGAGGAGGAAGGGGTCAGAATAAAGGGAAAGGAAGGCCTAGCCAAGGCTTTGGAGGTGGATGGCTTAAAGATTTCCAGGGAAAATTGCTTTTGGCAATGGTGGAGGGAGGATTTAGAGTAGGTGACGCTAGAAATAGGGGCATTGGCCTGGAAGATGCCACGATAGCCTGGGAAGATAGAGAGCATCAGAGTCTGGATGGAAGCCGGAGGCTGGGGCGGGAAAGGAAAAGGTGAGTAGGGAAGGGGAAAGTGGCAGGAAGGCTGGCTCCAAACCTGGCCCCTGCCCAGCCACCAGCACAAACGGCCTGTGAGCTCTGGGTTTCTCATCTTTACAATGTGGATATGACAGTCACCATGTGCAGCGGACCTTAAGGGCTTCGTGGGAAGGCGGGAAGGTGACAGTAACGGGCCCAGCACAGCTGGCTCCTGGCAACGCAAGAAACGGCTGTTTCCTGTCCTCAGAGGGATCTGGTGACAAACTGGCTGCGAGGCTGAAAGAGGAAGGAGTCAGAGAGAGATGCGTGATGTAAACCAGGCTTGCTGGAACCCAGGTGGGCCATGGACACCTAGGTGGGATCAGCCCCACCCGTATCACTTGTGGACAGGCCGCGAGGGGGCAAGGTGGCTTCCTGCTGCCCTTGGAGGAGCGAGATCTGTGGGGCAGGCACAGACTTGCGCTGCCCCGGCCCCCTGATCGCCAGACACCGCCAGACCCTCCCCACTTCCCCCACTTGCCCTTTCTAGAATGGAAAGAACCTGGAGAACTGGACGACCTCATCCAAAGCCCACCACTGCCACTCCAGAGAACCGTCTCCTTCTGGAGGTTTCTTCTTCAGGGTTTCACACCCAAACAAATCAACAGAGGAGCTATGAGCTAGGGCTGTCCCTGGCCTCTGGAAAGGGGATTTCTCATGCAGGAGATGTATAAGACGTGTCTGTCAGATCAGAGAAATTGCAATCACTGTCAGATCTGTGGGATTTTCTGTCTTCCCTCGACAGATGTGGCTAAGTTCATGTCAGAAGGGAACACTGGGGTCTAAAAGGCCAAAGGGCAGAAACGAGAAGCAGAGTAAATACATTCATTGGCGAGTTTGGCAATATGGAATCACAAATTGCACTGTGTGAATTTAAAATGTTTTACAAATTATATTGTCAAGACCATTTAAGAATTTGGAGTAATCCTCATATTTGCTTAATATTAACCCACTATGTGTCCGTCTTTTTCCCTTTCTCTTTGACCCTGGATGTTCTAATGTAATCAGCATTTTCTGAGTTGAAAATTGAAGCTGAGGATGACTAGAAGGAAGAAGGTTTATTAAAAAATAAATATAGACCAGGATAACACTGATTCAATTTTGTCATGAAGGAGAAAAAGTGAACACCAGGTCCAACTCTGAACTTGAGGTTGGAGAGCTGAGACTTAATTGAGAGCAGAAATAGAAACACATTTGCTCGCTGGGCTTTGACCATCTGCCAGCAGCACATCCATGGTTTCCTCAGTGTCTGTGCGTCATGCTCATGATGTCTCCTGTTTTCCCTCCGCCCCGTATTCAGAAATAATTGAGAAGATTCAACAGATGTGGTTCTATCTCGGTTTCTCTTTGTTATTCAAATGAGAGAGGAAAGCAAAACTCTAAGGAGATGGTTTTAATTAGCAAATAAAATAACAACATCTTATGCTTGCAGACCACTAGATCTGAAATTGATTTGCAAATAGGAATTTGTTAGTCTTTCCAACGTTTCCTAAGATAGGGTTGTGGAAAATGTTATTCTACTTTTAGACAGAGAAGTGGGCTCTGCGAGAAGCAGTGGCCATAGAATGAAAGACCCTTCAAGAGGCGACTGCTTAAATTCCTTGTAAACATCGCTTGAAATGAAAACCAGAACGAGGCTGCTTCTCCGTGAATCACTCGCACCCAGATGTGGCAAAGTTAACGGGAGAAGTTCCTTGCTCTGACTTCCAGATGGCTTGAAAGAAAGCAATGTCTTTATCACTGGAGTGTTTCAAATCAATCATGGATAGATCAAAACTTCCTGCTACATGGGGGTGGTGTCAGAACGAACTGGGCCATTGTTTCTGCACGTGGATCCTCAGGATTGTTCTGAGATGGGACTGAAACAAGCTGAACCATGAGCATGAAATTCCAGAGAAGAGAGGGCAGTCCTAGAGGGCTTACTAAGCACTGACCTTTGGTTCCAGAGGTGGAATTGAAGCAGGCTCCTGCCCTTCTGAACGACTGGGCCCTCCACTGCATTGAATGGTGGCCCCCATAAAAGATACATCCACGTCTTAATGCCCAAATATAAATTATCATATTTGGAAAAAGGGTCTTTGCAGATGTAATTAAGTAAAAGCTCTCAAGATGAGACCATCTTGGATTATTCAGAGAGGCCCTAAATCCAATGTCAAGTGTCCTTGCAAGGGACAGAAGAGGAGAGACCCAGAGAGAAGAGAAGGTCGTGTGAAAGTGAGGTGGAGATGTACACCCAGCAAGACCAGGAACGCCTGCAGCTACCAGAAGAAGGAAGAGGCAAGGATGGATTCTCCCCCAGGGCCTTCAGAGGATACATCACCCTGTCAACACCTGGGTTCTTGACTTCCAGCCTCCAGAACTGTGAGAGAATAAACTTCTTCTGTTTGAAGCCACCAAGTTTGTGGCACTTAGTCATGGCAGCTAGGAAACTTGATATAGGCCCTGACACAGAGAACACAGATGGACAAAACAAAGAAAGCCTTGTGTCACCTTCTAGTCTCTAAGGACCCACAGCGGGAGAAGGAGGAGCCGGAAGACAGAAGGGGTGGGGTGGCAGCCTGTTGCCATCACGAGCGATGGCCAGGGCTTTCTAACAGGAGCAAGATTGGCAGGACTTTTCTGACCAGCTGTCCTGGTAACCTGGATGGAAAGGACCAACACATCCACCATCAGTGGGGTTCAGTCCAGACGTCTCCTCAGCTGTCCCAGGGAGCAGATGGCAGGTATGCTGGACTTAGGGTCCCAAAAGTTGGGGTCTGGTGTCCTAGCCAGAGCAACTGGGCCTTCTGGATTGGTCCCAGACACAAATGACCCACAGACTCTTTAACGACACGCAGCTAAAGGTCAGTCACACTCTTGCATTTCAAACTTAGGTGACTGAGCCTGAATTCAAGCTCCTTGCATTAAAATCAAGATGTATTGGCCATTTTTATCTTTAAGACCTCAGGCTTTAACTAAAGTGGGGGAGTGTGGCAACTAAAAAAAGTTTGTCTCATAACACATGATTTATTTGGGAGGAGGCACCCAGGCCCCAAAAGTGGGTTTTCCCAGGACTCCAGGAAGTACTTTTAGGATCTTTAAATTAGGAATAATCTTAGAAATAGGGAAGAAGGACTCACGTCTGATCTGATCACCATGCAGGCACCAAGCCCTGCCACAGGAAGACAGCCACAAATTGGTTAAGCTCTTTGAACACTGGGGACCTCATCTGTTCAGAGTAGAACCTACCTGTTCTGAACTGACATTCCTGGAGGCTGATTTCATAGTGTTTTGTTTTTTTGTTTGTTTGTTTGTTTGTTTTGAGGAATCTTGCTCTGTCATCTAGGCTGGAATGCAGCGGTGGGGTCTCAGTTTACTACAACCTATGCCTCCCAGGTTTTAGTGATTTTAGTGATTCTCCTGCTCAGCCTCCTGAGTAGCTGGGATTACAGGTGTGCATCACCACATTTGGCTAATTTTTATATTTTCAGTACAGATAGGATTTCACCATGTTGGCCAGGTTGGTCTTGAACTCCTGGCCTCAAATGATCCACCCGCCCACCTCGGCCTCCTAAAGTGTTGGAACTACAGGCCTGAGCCATCATGCCTGGCCCTGATTTCATAGCTTTAAAAATACAGTGTTCACTAAAAGGTGTTTCTCAATTAGGTATAGTTTGTGATAGGGGCTAGAAGGATATGGTAAGGTACAGCAGTTTAAAAGGCACATGTAGTCTATTTAAAATAAGGATATGATCTGATCAATTAATGCTTTAAAAATACAACTGAAATACTCAAATTAAAAACTCAATGGAGAGTACAGAAGAAAGAATGGGTGAACTTGAGAGAACAACAGAAATTAACGAATCTGGACAATAGAGAGAAAATAGACTGAAAAAGAAACAGAGCCTCAGGGACTTGTGGGACTATAACAAAAAATCTAATTCTCATGTCCTCAAAGTCTTAGAAGGAGAGAATAAAGAGGAAGATCCTGAAAAAGTATTCAAATAAATAATGGCTGAAAATTTCCCAAGTTTGGCAGAAGACATCAACTTACAGATTTGAGATGCTGAGCAAATCCTAAACAGGATGAACTCAAAGAATCTCATGCCAAAACACAGCATAATCAAATTCCGGGAAACCAAACACAAAGTAAAATCTTGAAATTGGTGACAGCAAAACAATACCTTCCCCCAGCGGGAGAAGCAGTTTGAATGACAGCAGGTATCTCAACAGAAATTATGGGGGCCAGAAGGAAGTGGCACAACATTTTCCAAGTGCTGAAATAAAAGCTGTCAACCCCAAATTCCATATCTGGCAAAAGTATCCTTTAGGAAAGAAAGAAAAAGAAAGATGTGCTCAAATAAAGGAAAATTAAGAGAATGTGTTTCCAGCAAGCCTACTCTAAAAGAAAGCCTCAGGGAAGTTTGTTAAACAGAAAGAAAATAAAAGACTCTTGGCACATCAGGAAGGAAGGACAGTGGAAAGAATAAAATATGCGACATGCTGCTTTGCAGCCATGAGTCACCAAGCAGGAGTAAAGCCAGTCTGAAACTGGCTTGCTGGAGAGACTGCCCTGAGATAGAGACATGTGGTCAGGAGAACTCCAGTGTGGCTCTCTTGAGTGCCGACTTCTAGGATTCAAGCCGTATGAGAATGGGCAGGACCTGTCAAAGGCAAATCATCCTAGGTGGGTACCGGCTAATCAGATGAGCCCCATAAAGATGGACCAGGGGTTAGAGACATTCTCCTACTGATGCTGAAGAAGCAGCCACCTCACAGGGTTCACAACTCCCAAGGTGAGGGGCGGCCTCTAGGAGTTGAGGGCTGCAGTTATAGAACTGCAAAGAACCAAATTCTGCCAAGAACTTGAATGAGTTTAGAAGAGGACTTCAAACTCCAGATGAGCATGCAGCTGGCCAAGAGGACCCAGACTCCTGACCCATGGTAACTGTGAGATAACAAATACATGTTGCAGTCAGTCACAAATACACATACACACACACACACACACACAGAGGCATTAAAAGTAAAGATATGATCCAAGTCAATTGATTATTACACTAAGTATAGGTCATCATTTTGCATCAATAAAACAACACCTTCAGTGATGTCAACCCAATGTAAACATTTTATCCATCAGTTCTTGCACAGAGAATCAAAATTTGCAATTTGTATTACAAATAAAAATTAAATTTGCAATTTAATTTTTAAATGTCAAAAAAGTTCAGTTGTATGAACATGATTAGTGATATCCCCAAATTACTCAGATATCCACCAGCATACAAACTGTGCTATACCCACAAAGAGAGCACTATGCAGCCACAAAAAAGAGAGCTCCGCCCCTACCTTGGACAAATCCCACAAATAGCATGTTTAACAAATGAAGCCAGACACAAAAGTGTATATGCGACACAATTCAATTTACCTAAAGTACAAACACAAATCTATGGCAACACTAATCTATGTTATTAGAAGTTAGAATTGTGATTGGTTTTGGAAGGAGTCCCCCCGGGACGGACTTATCTGGTGCCGCTAATTCTGGTGCCCGGCTTCCTGGATGTGTTTAGTTGGTACACAGCTATATGTAGACTCTTGTGTATGTATATCATGTGTGACTAAAAAGTTTCAAATGACGCAGGAACAGCTTCCACTATGAAAATGAGCAGTTTGTATTTGCTGTGGGGCGTGGTCTTGTTGCTCTGCCTGAACTGGAGGCTCTCCCTGTAAGAAGCAGGTCATGACACTAATGACACCCTCCACACGGGTGCCACCCCATCTGCATTTGTGACCAAGGTGGGCCGTGACCAGGTGTGACCAGGCCGTGACATGATGACAAAATAGGCCACTTCATCCCCCTGCCTGCCATGAGCCATGGCCCATGGCAAGCTATTAGGGCTTACACCATACATAAACCATCTTTTCTCTGTTTACAGCCACCAGCCACAGAACACACATTCGTTCCTTGCTCTGCAGAGTAGTGACCGGAGCTTAGTACCTTTGGTGTCAGGTAGGACACCCAGGACGTAGGGAAGAAGGGGACTGTGGAAGAAAGACTCAGCTAAGTTGTTCCAGGCAATCAAGAGGAAGTCAGGGTGAGGCGTCCCAGTCACTCTCCTTTGCCCTGAGCCCGGTGCCTGCACTGCCTCTGCCTGTCATGAGTAACTTGGGGAGCCACCCTGTCCACTCCAGTCAGCAGCTAGAGTTTGGAGGGTAGGAGGAAGAGAAGAGCCAGAGAATGACCACCCCCACCACCCCCAACAGTATCTCCGTGTGCAACCAACGTCCCCCTCCTCTAAATCTATTGGTGTCAGTGAACTCTGGAGCATTCATTTAGATGTAAAATCTCAGGGGAATGGCCCAAACTCTCTGGCCGATTGGCAGCCTCGCTGACCTCTGCTCATTCACTTGACTTCTGAGTGGGGGTCAACTCTCTACCCTGGCCAAGAGATTCATGTTGGCACCCTCACCTTACACAGCAGGCACTTGCTCCTCCATCAGTAATCTCAGGGCAGTGGACTTAGAGTGATTTTGTGGAACTTTTATTGGTGCGTGGCAGTGGGATGGAGGTGTTGTACATGCCACCAAAGTGACGACTCCAGAATGGCCATCGTGTAGAAACCTGTAAAAACTGGCATCTCAGCAACACGGCAAAACCCTGTCTCCACTAAAAATACAAAAAAAATTGGCCAGGCATTGTGGTGCTTGCCTGTAATCCCAGTTACTAGGACGGCTGAGGCAGAAGAATCGCTTGAAACCGGGAGGTGGAGGTTGCAGTGAGCCGAGATCAAGCCACTGCACTCCAGCCTAGGAGACAGAGCAAAACTCCATCTCCAAAAAAAAAAAAAAAAAAAAAAAAAGTAAGAAAGAAAAAGAAAGGAAGAAAGAAAAGAAAATTGGCGTTTCAGGGGTGGTCTTTCTGTCATGGTGGTGCTTTCCGTGTGCCCGGGCTTCAGAATGGCTGCAGCCCTGGGCAGATTAAGATGTCAGATGCTGTTGATCCCAGGAGCCACCCCGCCCCGACACTCTGCTGACCTCCCAGCGGCTCCCCTGAATGCTGCTTCAGGAGATGCCATGCCAGGCACTTCAGCAATGCCCATGGGTCACAGATCTGTGTGTGTGTGTGTCTGTGTGTGTGTGTGTGTGTGTGTGTGTGTGTGTGTGTGTGTGGGGAATGTCTGTTCAAAGAGTCAACGCTGAACTCGGAGGGATGCAGCATCTCACATCCGCAGGGGCGGGGTTTAGACATGGCCACGCCCACCAGAGCGATGGGCGTGGTTTAGACATGGCCACGCCCACCAGAGGACCTGCGACTCCAGGACGGGTAGCAGGTGCCTCCAGATAGTTCTTCCTTCTCCCCTAGACAAATGGAGAACCTGAGGGCGACTGTTCCATGGAGAGGACTCCCTTTTACAAAAGGTTCACAACCACATTTTCAAATAGCAGTGTCTTCTAGTTCCTTCAGCTTTTCTTAGATAAGATTTCTGTTTATAACAATCGCCAGCACAAAATGGTCATCAGCTGCTCAGAGTCACAGCTACTACAGAGAGTGCCTTAGACACCCACAGGCATTTTGGAAGGTAAATTGGACAAGAGCAAAAGGCAAAAGACCTTTCTTGCAGACGTGGTTTATTTGACTTGGGGGTGAAAATGCACCAATACAAGGCCTGTCTTTTTTAATCACCTAGAATAACTGATTTGTCTCTGAAAACTGAAACTAAATCTTTACTTGTTTGCCGTCCTTCTTCATTCTTTCACATTTCCATTTCAAATAGCAAGAATACCATATATTTGAAGCTCTGTTTTTTCTCGTCTGTTTCAAATAGCAAGACTAGTATATATTTGAAGCCCCTTTTATTTTATTTTTATAATTGCAACGAAGATAACACAGATCAGACTTAAAGATTTGTGGAAGAATCAACATATTTATTTCTCAAGTTATTGGCTCTGATCCAATGCCTGAAAGATGATTTGGTTTGTCCTATATGGGGCATGTTTTTGTCAATATTTAAAGCCTTCACCGTAGCACTGATTAATAGAGAATGTTTGAATTGACTAATCATTTCACAGTCCTCGAAGTATTTTTAATTGAAAAAGGCAGTACAACTAATGTGAGGGGACGTTCAAAAACTTTTAGAGGAAGCTGATATCTGATTGTTATGAGAAGAAAAAACACTGTTCTAAAATTCTTAAAATAATGAAGTTAACTTTCAATTTCAAAACATAGCGAGTAATCTGTTTATCTCTGGTATTTTAATGTCAGGTTTGAAGAGGCAGCAGTTATTTCCGGAAGGGAGAATAAACTATTCTCTCTTCAATCAGCTCAAAATTACTTTCTTTTTAGTTACTGTACTTGTTTTATCAGCTGCTACTCCACTGGTTTTACCATGTGTTTTTTTTTTTTTTAATTTTAATTTTTGCCCTAATGTTAATCACGGCAGCTCCAAAGACAGGTGAGAAAACTTCATGAGAAGAAATACGATACATTTCCAGGCTCCCAGTTGTCCCCAGATGTGACCTGGCAGCCTGTCTGTTCTGTGTAGGGATATGCTTGATAAAGTCTTCACAACACTCCCCAAGAAACACGTATTTGCTGGAGACACGCGTGCTAGTGAGATCCCCACCTCTCCAGCACAGCTCGGGAAGTGGGGCTTTCGTCATTAATTACAAATTGTCTCTGAGACAGCAGAACTTAGGGAAGGAGTTAGTGAATCAAAATGTGGTGAAGCAAAGTATGGAGGAGGGCTTTGACGCTGCAGCGAAGAGGATTTGGGACTAATGAGAGCAAATGATGATGACCATAAGCTTTTACTAGGAAAACGCCCCCGCCTGATTTTTCCTTTCAGAAATGCCTCCCATAAATGGTGGAAATCCTATAAATAGCCCCTCCACAAATCGGCTGGAGGAAGACACAGCGGGAAGAGGGGGGTTGTGTAGTTTGTGGTGGAGTGGAATTCCTCGGCCCCAATTCAGAACCATTCCCTGTGGGATCCGTCTGCTTTAAAGTGGTCCCCGGGTGGGGCTCCCAGAGTATCCACGTTCTGAGCCAAGCTGATTATCTCTGCTTTTTATCTACAGACGGAAATAGGAGCAATACACACAAAATTAGCTCCATAAATAAATGCTGAGGTCTAATTGCCTGGTCGGCTCTGGCCCAGGAGGCTGTGGGACGTTCTCTGGTCTCTTTCATCTCTGGTTGTGGCTGGTTGGCCCAGGACGCAGGAAACTCGTGTTTTCTGCCATCAGAGAAGTGCTCTGGTGGCCTCCGTCCATTTTCCCTGGGGGAGAAAAATTTACTTTGTACTAATTGGCCTCCTTCTTGGCAGCACTGGTGCAATCGTCACAGTCCCCCGAGCTGAGACCGAGTCCTCCGTGGAAAGGAGAGACGGTGACAAGCGGCTTCGGCTCAAGGACACAGAGCTAAGAGATGAGGGCATGTACTTTCTGGAAACTTCTCAGCAAATGGCTGGTCCTAGGACAAAGCCTGTCATCCACGTCCCTTGCTCAGAGCTGCTCCAGGTGGCATCTCCCTCCCCAGACACCGTTCCCGCTCCCTGCAGCACAGGATCCCAGCGCAGCGTGTGCTGCCTTTCTCGAAAGCACTGTGCAAACTGTAGGTCAAAGGATGCTCTTCCCAGCAGTTATTTCAAATTTCGTAAACAGTCCTTCCTGACTGTGCTGTGCTCAAAAAGCAGTCATCCATATGGTAGAAAAGAGGAGGACATCAGAAGTCTTCCACAATTCACCACGCAAAGGTAACGGCTGCAATATTGTGGCAGGGTCACGCTCATTTAAAAAGAGCCTTGCAGTTATTTTTTGTATTCAGTAACATAACCTGCTTTTTTTTTTTTTTTTTTTACTTAACATTGTCCCATGTTCATTTTCTCCTGTTATTAAAAACTCTCAAACAGTTTATACTGACAGTATAATATTTCATCACTTAGCTTTCCATTATTTATTTGAAGACATCTCTCAGATGATGGACACTGTAGTTTTTCTTAGATTTCATTATTATAAATGAGGTGGTGAGGAACACCTTCAGGCATAAATCATTGTCTCCTTTCTTTATTATTCCCTCAAAGTCGATGATTCATCACGGCATTACTGGGTCAAAGGTAATGGACATTGGATCATTTTTAACACATAAATTTCCAAATTGCTTTCCAAAAGCACTCTAGCACTTTGTAGCCTCACTCTTGCCAAGGATCTGGGAGGCTACCCGGCCCCTCCCCACCTGACTCCCAGCACTGGGCATTCACATTTTTAAAAACCTCTGCTTAGGAGAGCGCTGCTTTGATCTGCGTTTCTCTGACCATCAGTAATGTTAGGCACATTTCTCATTTACTCATCCCACGTTTTACACTATTATTATTGTGGGGAAGTTTTTAATTAGCAATAATCGCACCTCGGATAA
Organism: Macaca thibetana thibetana; assembly: GCF_024542745.1. NCBI lineage: Eukaryota > Metazoa > Chordata > Mammalia > Primates > Cercopithecidae > Macaca > Macaca thibetana. Next base: position 3,831,092 of record NC_065589.1, read on the forward strand.
ACCTCATGGGTTACGATACTACCACTGTGCAAAGCTGTGCACTATGATTATTTTAAATTTAACTCTTTAATCTTAATATTTGGGGTTGTATACAGTAGATAATGTGTTTTTCTAAATAGCCAACCAATTATATGGGCACCACTTACTGTCTAATCCTCCAAGTCATCCTGGTTTGTGATGCCTTTTTTGTCGAATATTCACTTCTTTTCGCTCTTTCCAGGTTATCTCTCCTGCTCTGTGAAGTCTGTCTGTCCTTGGATCAGAGCAATGTGAGGATTATGGATATAATTGCCCTGCATGCCGACAACCGGCCTTACTGATGAGGCGTGTACCACCATCTCACTGTTTACCCTTCATCTCGTATCTGTTGTTTTTGGTGTTTTTTAATCCCAAGTAGCTTTCAATTTTTTCTCCTTATCCTTGTGTTTTGCGGTTTGTTATGCTCTGTCTTCACAGGAATTGGTTTCTATTTATCCTGTCTAGGACTTGAGGATATTTTAAAATCACACCATGTATGTCTTTCAATTCTGGAAAAATTTCAGGCATTATCTTTATAAATATTGCCTATTCCAGAGTCTCACTGTTCTTTTTTTTTTTTTTTTTTTTGAGACGGAGTCTCGCTTTGTCGCCCAGGCTGGAGTGCAGTGGCCGGATCTCGGCTCACTGCAAGCTCTGCCTCCCGGGTTTACGCCATTCTCCTGCCTCAGCCTCCCGAGTAGCTGGGACTACAGGCGCCCACCACCTCGCCCGGCTAGTTTTTTGTATTTTTAGTAGAGACGGGGTTTCACCATATTAGCCAGGATGGTCTCGATCTCCTGACCTCGTGATCCGCCCGTCTCGGCCTCCCAAAGTGCTGGGATTACAGGCTTGAGCCACCGCGCCCAGCCTCACTGTTCTTTTTCTAGAACTTCTATGAGGTGCATATTTAAGCACCTCATCTTGTTCTCTCTGCCTCTTAATTTCTCATATGTGTTTCCATTTCTTTATCTCACTGTGCTGCAGGCTGAAAAGTTTTCACGTTTCTTCCCCCAGTTTTCTGCAGTCATGCATCACTTAATGATGGGAATATGTTCTGAGAAATGCATTGTCAGATGATTTTGTCATTGTGTGAACATCAGAGCGTGTACCTACACAGACCTGGATGGTGTGGCCTCCTACACCCCTAGGCTATGTGGTTTAGCCTCTTCCCCAGGCTACAAACCTGGACAGCATGTGACTGCACTGAATACTGTAGGCAAGTGTAACACAATGGGAAGTATTTGGTATCTAGACACAGAAAAGGCATAGCAAAAGCACAGTGTTGGCCAGGCCCAGTGGCTCATGCCTGTAATCCCAACACTTTGGGAGGCCGAGGAGGGTGGATCACAAGGTCAGGAGTTCGAGACCAGCCTGGCCAATATGGTGAAACCCCATCCCTACTAAAAATACAAAAATTAGCCAGGCGTGGTGGCAGGCGCCTGTAGTCCCAGCTACTTGGGAGGCTGAAGATGCAGGAGAATCGCTTGAAGCTGGGAGGCAGAGGTTGCAGTGAGTCGAGATCGTGCCACTGCACTCCGGCTGGGCGACAGAGCAAGACTCCATCTAAAACAAAACACAACACAGTGTAAAATATAAAAAAGGATACATCTGTTATCTAGGGCACATACCGTGAGTGGAGCTGGCAGGACAGGGAGTTGCTCTGGGTGAGTCCGTGAGTAAGGGGTGGTGAATGTGAAGGTCTAGGACTGGGAGTTGCTCTGGGTGAGTCCGTGAGTGAGGGGTGGTGAATGTGAAGGTCTAGGACTGGAAGTTGCTCTGGGTGAGTCCGTGAGTGAGGGGTGGTGAATGTGAAGGTCTAGGACATTATCGTACACTGCTGGAGTCTTTATAGACACTGCACACTTAGGCTCATCTACATTTATAAAAATATTTTTTTCTTCAATAATAAATTAACCTGAACTTGCTGTAACTTTTTAACTTTATAAACTCTTATTTTTTAACCTTTTTGACTCTTCTGTAATAACACTTAGCTTAAAACACAAACACATTGTACATCTCTACAAAAGTAATTTCCTTCTTTATATTCTTATTCTGTAAGCTTCTTTCTGCTTAAAAACATTTTTACTTTAATTTTTCACTTTTTAAACTTTTGTGCTGAAAATCAAGCTACCACACAAGCTAGGCTTACACAGGGTCGGGGTCGTCCATATCACTGTCTTCCACCTCCACCTCCTGTCCCACTGGAAGGTCTTCAGGGCAATACCACACATGGAGCTGTCACCTCCTATGATGACAATGTCTTCCTCTGGATACGTACTGCAGGACCCACTGAGGCTGTTTTACAGGTAACTATTTTTCTACTTTTTAACAAATGGAAGGAATGTAATCTAAAATAATGACCCAAAGTATGGCACAGCGACTACATAAACCAGTAACGTCATCATTTATTACCATTATCAGGTATTACGGGGTGCACATAATTCTATGTGCTAGACTTTCAGACGACTGGCATGCAGTAGGTTTGTTTATACCACAAACACGTGAGGAACGTGCGGTGCCATCGACATCACCAGATGATAAGAGTTTTCAGCTCCATTATCCTCTTCCGGGACCGTGGTTGTACACGCGGTCTTCACCCCATGCGTGACTGTGCTTCCCTCTTCAGCGACGTCACATCGACTCTCGGAGGTTTCTTGTTCGCTCTTATAAAACCTTCTTAATCATTTTTCACGTTTGCTGATTCTTATTTCATAATTGCCTGTTCTTGCTTTAAGGATTTTTGTAGTTCGAATGTGTGTTTCCCCCCAAAATTCATGTATCGGAGTTTGACTCCCAAGGGGTTGCTATGAAGAGTTGGGGCCCTTGGGAGGCGATTAGGCCAAGAGGACCCCAGTCTCATGAACGGAATTAATGTCCTTATAAAAGAGACTTCAGAGAACTGCCTCCCGCTTCCACTCTGCTGGCATGTGAGGACACAGCCTTCGGTCCCCTCGCCAAGTGAGAGAGAACACGGTGTTTGTCCTCTCCACAGGCACAGCAGCAACAAGACACGTCTTGGAAGCAGAGAGCAGCCCTCACCAGACACCAAGCTTGCTGGCACCTTGGTCTTGGACTTCCTGGCCTCCAGAACTGGGAGAAATAAATTCCCATTGTTTATAAGTTACCCAGAAAGTGGAATGTTGTTACAGCAGCAGGAATGAACTCTTTCCCCTCCTTTAGCTCTTTGAATATTTAAAGTATTTTTAGTTAAGAGTTTCATTCAGATTATTTCATTAACTTTAGCTCCTGGGGCACAAATGTTCCCACTCCGGGGCAGTGGACCCTGTGGGTCTATTTCAGTTGACACTGGGCTCAGCTATAGCTACTTCTCATCTGTGAGTATGGTTTTCAGCTTGCTGCCTCCACACCCTGAGCATAGAAGTGTGACTTTGGGCCTCACACCTGCACACAGCAAAGGCTGTGTGTGCTTCTCACTTCACAGCCTTTTAAAGGATTTCTGCTTCCAGGCTACGACCTGTGGCGAAAACACAGATTGTTCTGCTCCCTCCCTGCTCACGCTTGGAAACTTCCAAACTCTCATCTCCTAGAGTCAAACAAGAAGAGAATTCTGGATTCTTTCTTCTCATGGTCATTTGAACTTCTCCTACTGTGAGAACTCCAGCCCACCTGCACACCCTCTTTGGAGCACACCACTGGGACTCCTGTTCACTGCCCCAGCTGAGAGCTCCCTCCTGATTTCTGGGAACTGATTTCCCTTTCTTGCTTTTTTTGTGTTGGCTCAATTTTTAAATTTAAAGACCAGGTGCAGTGGCTCACACCTGTAATCCCAGAACTTTGGGAGGCCAAGACAGAAGGATCCTTTGAAACTAGGAGTTTGAAACAAGCCTGGACAACACAGCAAGACTCCATCTCTACAAAAAAAAATTAATTATCTGGGTGTGGTGACATGCACCTATAGCCCCAGCTACTCAGGATGCTAAGCTGAGAGAATCACTTTGGCCCAGAATTGGAGGCTGCTGTCAGTTATGATGGCACCACTCCACTCCTGGGTGACAGAGCAAGATCATCTCAAAATAAATAAATTTAGATCAGCAGTTTTAAGTGTTTGGAGAAGACCTGGACAAATCTCATGACTGTTGGATCCTTTGTAATGACTATAAATCTGCTTAATTTTTGTGGATTCAAAAGTGTTGTAACATCCAGTTGGGAGAGGCCTCCTCCATCTCCTCCTTCTCTTCACTTCCCGTTTGTTCCTTTCTTGTCTTTCTTTTCCTTTCCTTATTGGTTGAAGCTATTTTCACATGACTTCCAAATGCACTTATTTTTGTGAAGTTAGAGAAATCCTATAGGAATTTCAATTTGATTAAGGAATTTATATGTTTGTAATAATTAGTCTTCTTATCTAGAAACATGCTGTAAGAAATTGTGTTTCCTGTCCACTCCTCTTTATCTTCTCTTATCCTTCCTTCCTTATTTTGTGAAGTTAAAATCCTGTAGGAATTTTAATTTGAATTAAGGAATTTGTATGTTTGTAATGTTTAGTCTTATCTAAAAACATGGTGTAATAAATTTTGTTTCCTGTTCACTTTTCTGTTATCTCCTCTTTTCCTTCCTTCCATCCCTCCCTTCCTCCTCTTGTCCTTCCAGATGTTCGCTAGAATGTGAACTACTTGGGTAATATTGAAGAATCCTATTGACTTGGATACTCCAGGACAGACATCCCTCAGTACCCAAGGGAGACTTATTCCAGGACTCCCAAACAGACCAAAATTTGAGGATGCTCAAGTCCCTGATATAAAATGGCATGGTGTTTGCACATAACCCACACACATCCTCCTGTTTGCTTTAAATCACCTCTAGATTATTTATAATTCCTAATACAGTGTAAATGCCCTATAAATAGTTGTTATATTGTATTGATTTTATTTGTATTATTTTTAATTTTCATATTATTATATTTAACTGTTTTTCTCAGTGTTTTTGATCCTCAGTTGATTGAATCTGCAGATGGGAAACCCTGGAATACAGAGGGCTTAATGATATTTTCACATCACTCAGCAAAGTTTTCTTCTATTATAACTTTTATTTGCTTTTTGATTTTTCTTTTTTAAAAAATTATTTTTCATAGGTTGGATCTTTATTCTGTCTTCTCTATCATTATCTCTCCCATCATTTTCTTATTTTTTATTCTTTGTATCTGCATTTTGAGATGATGTTTTAAAAGCTTGATTATTTTCACCACAATTTCAACTTTCAGCATTGTGAACTCGGCCTTTACTGTCCCCAGGGCAGACTGCAGAATGTGTGGCTTCACCGTGGTCTCTTCTCACTGCAGCCAATAGCTGCCGTGCCAAGGTGCTCCCCAGCCCTCCCTTCCTGAGGCTCCACATTCCCTTGGTGGGTGCTGACCCAGAGCTAGGAGTAAACAGATGGGTAGCCGGGGAGATGGAAGGACTCCATCCTCTTCCTGCATCACACCTGCTCTCTTCCGAGGGAAGCACACTCTAACCACCATTTGTGTTTCTTGGGCCACCTTCTTTGATGCCATGGTTGCTTCAGGCTCTTCCTCGATCCAGCGTCCCCTCTTCATTACACCCCTGGCCTCCTTCACTGTCCAGATGGACCATGAGAACAACCCTAGCTCCAGAAAGAACAAGCCGGCAATGAGGCAACCTCACCTCTGAAATCTGCTGGAAAATGGGGCAACATAGTCCTTGCCCTTCTTGTCCAGGCATCTTTTAACCTCAGACTGACCAAGTGGCCTCCGTGAGCTCCCGCTGGACCGATTCCCTCTGCGGCTGCTCATCTGACCTTGCCCACCCCATTTTCCTCCTGTGGACCCAAGCCTTCATTCTTGCTGTATCCAGAATAGGGAATAGAAAAGCCCATCTGAACACACTTCAAAATCAGGGATAAACTGAGTTTTCTGAGCTTCATCAAGTTACGGGGGAGGATGAGTTCTCCAGAAGGCGAGAGAGTGCTTCTTAGAAAGGAAGAGAGCTGGAAAGACGAAAAGACGGAGTGTCCTCCCCCAACCTGGCCAAATTTAAAACTGGATATTGGTTCTTTACCAAACAGCCCTTTGAATCAGATAATTAAATGACAAAAAATTAGCCAATGGGCTGTTGGTGTCATGTAGTTCAAACACCTGTTTAATCTATTGAATTCTTTATTTTGCAACCTATTGTTTTTCCATCTTTTATTAGGGTGTAATTTCCATTCAGTAAAATTTATCCTTTTCAGTCTTGATAGATGTATACTGTCGTATAACCACCACACAATCAAGACATAACATGATTCCGTCACTTTTCCCACCTAAATTTCTAACATATCTGAACCTTCCAATCAAGTAAAGACATAGAGAGTCGTCATTGAAAATGAGATCTGGCCTTAAAAGTAGTTCTTGTGGACAGAGATTCTCCCAGTTACCTTCCCGTCTCATTTACATTGGATTTGCTCAAGATGTGAGAATGTCAGGAAGAATGTGCATGTGTGTGCGCCTGCGTGCTTAACGTCGGCAACACTAATTCAACAAAACTGACTTCAAAAGCCACCCAAGTGTTCTGTCGCCTGCCAGCGCGGATTGCACAGCCCTGCATCCTTGTGATGCCCACCCAGGTTGAGGCAAACGAAGCCCTTTTCCAGAGCAGCAGCACGCAGTGGGAGTTACTGTCAGAGGGAAGGGCACAGAAGGAAAGGTTGCAGGAGGATGGGAGGGAACCGGGACTTAGTGAGAAGCTGAGGAGGAGCAGGGAGCGGGCAGAGCAGGATGGTCCAGGGACAGAGAGGCAGGCACGGACATGACGGGGACCTGCAGGCACTGTGAGGTCAGTGGGCACAGTGCCCAGCTGTCCTCCTGCCACACAGGCAGCACTGGGCAGGGGGTGTCCCACTGCGGCACCCCAGCCAGGAAGGCAGGGCCCCAACAAAGGTCAATGCTACCTTGCTTTTTCTGTCTCCAACACATATGTATCATCACTCATGTGTGTCCTTTCTGCAAGCATCCTCCCCATAAAGCAGGGGTACAAACACCTCCAGAACAAAACGGCAGCGCCAGAGACCTCTCAGGTTAAGTTTTAAACTGAGCCGGAACCCCACGATGATTTTGCGATTCTCATAAAAGAGTAGTGTTTTGAAGCTCAAAGAGCCCTGAGCGTGAGGAGCTTGATGACAGTTCTCAGAATGGAGGTGAGCAGGAAGATACAGCCTCCCAGCTCCCCGGCAGATGTTCGCCTGCATCAGACTTGCAGACTTAGCTCATTTGACCCCGGAGAGCCCAGCCTGGCATCTGCCATCTGCACATGGGATCTCCCACAGACTCACCTCTTTCCAGGAAAGGTGATGCTGACCAAGAAATACTGATATTTCAAAGCCTACATAGTGAGCCTTGGACAAAATCAGCCTCCTGCTGCCTCTTGACTTTATTACCAAACAAACTGTACAACGAATGTCACGAAAATGCCTTTGAACTGAAAGGAAAAAATGTTTATGCAATTCAGGGTGTCTTCCGTTAAGGCATAGTTTGCATTCAGTAACATTCATCCTTTTTACTTTTGACGAAAGTCCACAGTTGTGTGGCCACCACCATGGTCAAGATGTAAATTCTGGCACGTGGCATAGCATAATTGAAGGCCATGGCCAGCTCTCCCTGTGGGGCTGGTTAGGGTGGCAGCACGTGGCATAGCATAATTGAAGGCCATGGCCAGCTCTCCCCGTGGGGCTGGTTAGGGTGGCAGTTCTGACAGCAGATGGCCTCAGGTCACATCCTGTCAGTGGCTTTGGATAGTTACTGGATCTTTCTAAGGTTTCCATTTTCTCAGCCACAAATGGAGATGACAACATTGTCTGCCTAAGGATAGATGTGAGAGGAGTTGACAGACAGGAGGGTGGGCAGTGCCCAGGCACAGGGCACCATCGGCTGGCTCCTACCAGCCATTTGTTTGGATGGAGAGGCTTTCATCTGTCAGCATATCCAGGAGCCCCCCTCCTCCTGGAGATTCTGCCATATCCTTCCACCCGAACCCAGGCGAGACCCCCTGCCTGGAATGAGAAATAACAACACCACTGGTAACAGCAGAGCCAACTCCTTCATGGAATTCTTGGCTCCCTGCAGGTGCTAAGGGTTTCACATAGATTAATTTGTTTAATCCACACCATGTATGCAGTGAGCGTTCCTCAGTCTCCACGCTACATGTGAGAAAACTGATGTACACAGAAGGTCATTTGCCCAGGAATTCACAGTGGCTGAGAGTGGAGCCTGAGTCTGAACCAGGGTCTGCATTCTCAACCGTGACATGGTCCCCTGTTTCGGGAGGGAGGGCGTGGAGGGGAGGCAGAAAGACAGGCTGGAAACCACGGCTGGAAACTCTCATTTATCTAGGAGGAAGGATGTTTCTTATACAGGAAGTGAGAAGAACCTTTATAAAATTATGTTTATGAAACAACAAAAAAATTAAAAATGGAAAAAGGATTTGAATAGACATTCCTCCCAGAAGAAATAAAAATTCCAATAAGAAGACGAAAAGATGCTCAACATCACTAATCATTAGGGAAATGTAAATCAAAAACACAAGGAGATACCACTTCACATTCATCAGGATGACTATTTATATATATATATATATAAAACAAAAACAAAAAAACATGTAAATCACAAGTGTTGGCAAGGATGTGGGGAAATTGGAAGCCTTGTGCATTGCTGATGGGAATGCGAAATTGTGCTGTGAAGCTGCTGTGGAGAACAGTATGGCAGTACCTCAGAAAATTAAACATACAATTACTGGATGATCCAGCAATTCCCTTGCTGGGCATATACCCCAAATAATGGAAAGCAGAGGCTGGAATGGATACTTGCACACCCGTATTTGGAACAACGTTATTCACAATAGCCAAAAGGGGAAGGCAAACCAAGTGTCCACAAACAGATGAATGGCTATGTGGTCCATCCACAGAGTGGAACATTACTCACTCTTAAAAAGGAAGGAAATCCTAGTACCTGCTGCAATGTGGATGAATCCTGAAGGCATTTATGCTATGGGAAATAAGCCATACACAAAAGAACAAATACTGGCCGGGCGTGGTGGCTCACGCCTGTAATCCCAGCACTTTGGGAGGCCGAGGTGGGTGGATCGTGAGGTCAGGAATTTGAGACCAATCTGTCCAATGGGTGAAACCCCGTCTCTACTAAAAATAAAAAAATTAGCCGGGCGCGGTGGTGGGCGCCTGTAATCCCAGCTACTTGGGAGGCTGAGGCAGGAGAATTGCTTGAACCTGTGAAGTGGAGGGTGCAGTGAGCTGAGGTGGCACCACTGTACTCCAGCCTGGGAGACTAGGGAAACTCCATCTCAAAAACAAAAAAGTAATTATGTCATGAGTCTCCTCGCAAGTGAGAGAGGGATAGTGAGGGAGGGGAGAGGTTGTCAAGGGCTCTCTCTGGTTTTTACTGGCCATTTTCTCCTGTACACGTTTCTACATTTTGGGTGACTTTATGACAACCATATGCTGCTTTTACAATTAGAAAAGGAAAGAAGGTCACTTATTGAAGCCCCCTTACCTCCCACCTCTTCCCCTCCCTTGCACTGACCCTCCCTTTGTCTTCTTGAGTGCTTCTCCCTAAAGGTGGAAAAGATATTATTAGACCCATTTTGCAAAGGAGAAACTAGAGACTCTGAGAGGAAAAATGAATTACCCAAGGCCATAGGCCAGTACCTGGTGATGCTGGAACTAGACCAGACCCCACTGGGGTCACCAGGGCTCCCCCTCGCCCCCCCCCACCACCACAACCCTGCCTTCCTGCAAAGGCGAAATCACTGAACACCAAAATCCCCTGCTCATCATCCCTGCTGGGGCTATTTCTGTTTTAAACAGCTAGAGGCTTTGCCTAGCAGAGGTTCTGCGAAATACAGCAGGGCGGTGACATCTGGGGTGTGTACCTGTACAAGCCAGGCTCACCACTGCACCAGAAATCAGGTCTGCTCTGACCTGACCACACACATCCAGAACAGCAACAACGTTCTGACTTACATGATCCAAATCATCCCCGGCCTGCCCGCCCACCCCGTGAGCGTGGACGCTGCTGGAACAGGGGGCAGCGGGAGCCGGCCCGTCTGTGCCCATAGCTCTCTGCTACGTTGCCATTTCCAAGGAAGCATTTGCTGCATTTTGTGTTGATTGATGTCCCCCACCCACCCCCCAACCCCAGCATCACCTCAGACCCCTGCAGAGGCCGGGGCTGAAGCCCAGCTCCTTCAGGGACACAGGCGCTCCGATGCCTTTGACCAGCTGGGCACGGGCTGGCCCCACCTTTTCAGCAAGCTCCCTTTTTTTCTCAGATAAAAGAGCTGGTGGAGGAGGCATTTTCTACAGTGTTTGAATTGGCTCCATTTATAAATCCGTCCTTTTTTTCTCTTATGGATACTATAACCACAAACTGCGTTCGCTGACAGTCACGTTGACACTGGATTCTCTTCAGCTTATTATCTGCAATTCGAAGAGATGTCTGTGATAACGAAGCTGTTTCTACACACGGCCTTGTTGGTGTTGGGAGCCATGAGCCAACTGCGGACGGGCTGGAGTCTGTGTGGCTGAGTGGTTGAGCTGGGCCAGCCCCACTGGGCCTGGGTCCTGCATCTGCCTGTGGTCACACTGTGCTTTCCAGCTGGGGGAGACCAGGACCCCGGGGTCCCAGAGTAGACAGGCAGGGAACTCTCTGGACACTTGCTAGGCAGCCACTGGCCTCAAATGCTCCCCGTTGTCGGCCCTGTGGCAGCAATAGTGTCTCCCTCTTCAGTGGAGAAGGCTGGGTCCTGCAGGGGACGTTTTAGCCGATGTTTTTCCCGCTCCTATTGTGCAGGCTCTGAGCTGTGTTTATTTGGATCTTTCTGAAGAACCCGCTAACCGTATTCCATTTCTGTAGATGTGTTTGGCAGAGTTGTGCGGTTTTCATCTTCTTCTTTTTTAAGTTGCAAATGCTTAAAATTCTGCTGGCTTTTCAGCTCCCAAGGGAATCCCCCCATCTCCAGCCCCCATGTGCCGTTGCCATGGTGATCTCCCTTTCCCTTTAAAGTCTGGAATGCCACATTCCATAAGATTTGCACAGAAAGTCGCTTGATCATACGCAAAGGCCTGTCTGTCCTTCTCCAACATTCTGTATCAATAAACACGCTCTGGGACCCTCTCTCTGCCTTGCTATTAGAAATCGGGCTTTGACCCTCATCTGAGGGACTCTGGAGGGGTCCAGGGCAAGCAGGGTTCGGCCTGGTGTTCACACATCGTCTCCCGTTCCCTTTCCTTGGTACGTTAGCATTTTCGTTTATTGTCGCAAACATATCAGTGTGCGTTACAGAGCAGAGGTGCAATTATACGTGCAGGGGAATGCAGCCGCAGGCTCCAAATAGTGAATTTTACACAGATACTCAGGGCATGTAAAATGTTAAAGTACATTTAAGTCCTCAAATAAATAACTTTAATTACATAAAGAACTAGATTTCAAGGAAATTACAGTTATTTGCTATAGGAAAATAACCTCCAAGTCATGTTTACGACTTAATGGACAGTCATTTTGGAGGGAATTCTGTCTTCTTTGAGTCTATGTGTTCAACCCTTTTCTGAAACAGGAACAGGACTAATTGCTCTTGAGTGAAAGATTGTTGTGTATTTTGTCTCAGATCAGATGGATGAAAATAAACAAAAGATACAATGTGTCCTTATACAGAGAAGTTGCCTCCTCAAAAAAAAAAAAAAAAAAAAAAAAAAACTCCCACAATCAGAATAAAGCAACAGGAATAAGACCAATGTTTTGTTATAATAACACAACATTCCTCTGTATTAATAATGATGGGTTTTGTGTTTGTTACTGAGCAGAGATTTTTTTTAATTATTTCAAGAGCATGTCCTGTAGTGTTTGTAACTGTGCTCACTGTGATGTTAAACAGCCGGGAGGTGTGAGCAGCTGATTAAACGAGGGAAAGGGAGACCCTACTAATTATATGGCAACCTTGGAATGGGTTTCTCCCGCTGAACTAGAGGACACGCCACACACCTGCAGAACTTGACCAGCAGGAGCAGTGCCGGGGCCCAGCTCAGACAGCCAGCTCTGCTAATGAACCCAGAAAAAGCACACACACTTGTTTTCCCTCCAAGATAGAGACAACACGGTGGGGTTTTCAGAAGTGTGTGGTGCGGAGGCAGCCAGGTGTAGCCACTGCACAAATGCGGTGGGAACACTCTCGTTTGATAAAATCAAAGACGGTGTCGCCTGCTGCCACAAGACACATCCAGGAAACTGCAGGATAGAATCATGCTCGTGTGCCTGGGCAGGGAGAGCTGGCTCACCCGTGTCTGAACACTGGGACACCAGTTCTCCTCCAAACATCTTGGGCTACTTAAATGTAAAGGTGAGTCTGGGTGCGGTTGAATTTGTGCATTGAATTTCTTTAACAGTGAATGTCAAGTGGTACAACATCAAATTAGTTTCAGGAAACTTTCCACTCCAGTTTTTTTGTTTTCTAATTATAAGATATACTTTCTATCACAAGGCCCACCAGGATTCTCAAGCCTGATTTTTTAAAAATGAGTCTTTATTATATAATAAGTTGATGGGCCAAGCACCTTCACTGCAGCACTGTGGCCACGTATTTTAGAAAAATGTTCTCCAGTGAAATGATTGTGTTTGTGTATCTATGCATAAATATGGGCAAAATGTTGTATAAAGTTAAGCATGTTCTAGAATTGGAGAAAAATAATTCTCAATTCTAGAAATGTTTGGAGACAGAATACTATTTCCATTGCTAATTTAATGCAGGTTTTAAAAATGTTTTATAACTTTAAAAAATTACAGATGGAAAAGATTTTTGTCCTTCTCCTTTATCTAGACAAATTCAGGAAAACCTGGAGGCCTGGCAGAGATGTTTGCATCAAAAACTTCACCGTGTTGTGTCAGAAACGCTGCCGTGAAAATCGGAAGATAGAATTTAAAACCATCTCCTTTTATCTCTGCAGAAAGCTTTTCAAGAAGATACACTCGGAGTTAGCAATATTTCCACCAAAATACGAGGTGTAAAGAGAGCCTTCAATAAAGCCACAGGTTTGATGTTTTTTCTTTTTAAAAGGAAAAAAAAACTAATTTAAATTTATTTTTAAGGGAAAAAAACCACAAGATAATGAAAATGAAGTTATACCTAGGCTGATACTGAATTTGCCAATATTTACTCAGACTGTTTAATCATTTTAATAGTTGCATTTAAGAGTTTAGGATATTCAAACCTCACCCAGCTATAGCAAAACAACAACAACAAAAAAAAAAAACAGAAAGCTGTGTGATTCAAGTAGTGTCTTTTTCTGCATAATTTTAAATTAGTTTTTATTTTTAATTAATTGTGAAACTGCCTGGTGAGGCTTTGCTCCCTTCTTAACTGCTATAATGAACAAATTCATTTAAGCTTCAATTTAGCAACCTACACAGTTTTCTAAGAGCTCAAATAAATGAAAATTCAAACGTAATTTTAAAAAAGGATTCCATTAACTACAAAATGGTCTATATCAAGTTTATTAGGAAGTACGGAATTGCTGCAAGAACACATTTTCAATTTTATAAATTAGTTTTCAGAGGCTGAAGCAGAACAACACGTAGAGAGAAAAAGTAGAAGTTTGTTGGTTAAAAAAAAAAAAAAAAAATCCCATTCTAATGAACCGAGGCTGTAGCTTAAAACACAGCCAAAGCTTTAAAGCTTCGTCGTCCAGACTTCTATGTGACCATTTTCACACAGGGCATCTCTAGTTCCCAATGGAAATATTTCTTTTCCGGCACTTACATTTTCTGAAGCAATTTACTAGAGTTCATAAAAAGAGAATAACAGCTTCGTGTTTCATTGTTGAGGATTTTGCTTCACTTTACATAACTTTTCCTCATTTCACGTAGTGGCTATTTGAGGAGGTTGCCTGAACTCTAGGTAACCTCTTAGGTTACGCCTGCTGGATTTCAGGGACCTGGAGCTGCTGGTGCTGGCAGGCCAGTGGTGACTCTGGGCGCCTGTCTGACCGCCTGGGAGCCGGGACTGGGCTCTCTGCTTACCTGCGACTGCGTGGGGGACAGGGCACTTCTGCCTTTATTTGGACAAAGGATGCAGTAAGACCAGAGAAAAGAAAGGTTTTACCTGTGGCTCTTTGCACGTTTAATACTCTGGAAGGAAACAGTGAGTCTACTTTAATGGAAAACAGTGCATCTTTTGCAGGACTCAAAAAGGGAAGTTTGCTAAGAGCGAGGAAATGTGAAGGAGTTGGAGCGACAGCGTTAGAACATTTAATTTGGCTTTATGTTGTAATTATGACTTGCGGGAAGTGGCCTGGCGTGTATGAGCGCTGTTGCTGGAAAGAGCACTTGAGCATCAGCGAAAATTCGGAAACACAGTGGACACGCACACAACAGAAAGCAAACCGTGGAGACGAGGGCTTTTGAAACGTCCCCTCCTCAGCATTCATTATAACCAATAATTAATTATGGAGATTTTTTAAAGTCCCTTCCTTGGCATCACGTTCCTCAGTGAGAACGTGGGTGAGGAGTCAGAGGTGTCTGGGATGTAAGCGCAAGTAGTTACGGCAGGGCTTTTCAGTGTTTGTTTTTAAAGAGAATGAAAACTAAGCAGGGAGACAGTGGCACAGTGTGCCCTGCTCTGCCAGCCACGCCACGCTTTCTCCACCCTGACTCCCACGTTCACTCAACAGTATGAGAACTTCACGGTAACGTGGAAGGGATCCCCGCGCTCCCTCTAATGCTATTTCTGTTCCACGCATTCGTTGGCTGCGAATTTGAGAACTGCCTTTTTGGCAAAGCCAGTAAGTTTTCTGTTTTCAGATCAACTGAAAGGACACTGACTTTTCAGGTTCCCGATCCTTCTGAATCCAATCTCAAATTTAAAACAGCATCCGATCCTGGCTGCAGCCCGAGCTGGGCCCCAGGTCAGCCAAGCTTCCCAGGTGGGAAGGAAAGAATCCAGGTTGCCCAAGATGCTGTGGCCCGGGTGACAGTTACCAGCTTCCAGAGGGGCCTCAGCCTTCAGGGTGCCTTGCTCAGAGCAGGCACGTACCTCTCACCGCAAGAGCCATCTGACCATGGTTACTTGACCCCTCCCTGAGAGTGAGTTCACTGACCCTCAGAGAGGACAGCTCACGCTGCCAGGCTTCGGTGAAACCGCGTGGACTGTGGAAGCAACCTAGTGTCCATTGACAAATGAATGGAGAAACACAAGGTGATTGCTCCATAGGGTGGGACAGCACCTGGCCTTGGAAAGGAACAGAACGTGGATGTCACCTGAGGATGTGCTGCTGAGTGAAACCACCAGCCACAAAAAGACGAATGCTGCACGCTTCCACTCACATGAGGAAGCTAAGGAGTCAAAATCATAGAGACAGAAAGTAGGACGGCGGGCGCCAGGGCTGGGGAGGCAACGGGGGGGGTTCGTGTTTCATGGGGGGACACAGTCTCAGTTTGGGAAGATGGAAAGTTCTGGAGCTGAACAGTGGTGACGGTTGCACAGCAGCATGAATGTGCTTAATGCCATTGAAGTGTGCACTTAAAATGGTAAAAATGGCAAGTTATGTTATGTATATTTCGCCACAATAAAAAAGGAAATAGCATTTTTCTTGTCAAATGAGGCTGGTGTTAGCTGCTCTGTTGCCTCGTAAAGAAGTTCCTAAGATTTTTTTTTCATTTCCTTTTTTTTAAAATTTGAGTTTAAAACTGCTATTTCCTTTTTTATTGTGGTAAAATATACATAACATAAAATTTACCATTTGAACCATAAGTTAGCCCAGGCCCTGCCTCTGCCTCTGCTCATCCTGAGTCCTGGTTGGTGCCTCCTTCGTCCGTCCATACTTGCCACAAGCCCCTCTTGTCTGTCCTGGGCACAGAGGTCCTATGCTAGGCTGGTGGAAGAGACAGTCCCTGCCCAAGAACAGGGAAAGACGTAGATGGGAGAAGGGGCCCACTGCCCAGGGGACCAGCACCAGAGCTCAGCTCTCAGGCTCCCTGAGCGGCCCTGGGCTCACGACCTTGCTGGACTCAGTCTCCTGACATCTCCAGTGAAGAGCTGGAGTGGTCTGAGTCCCAGAGCCACTTCCGGCATGGGACAGAGCCCTGTACCTCAACACCAGCGATTTGCTGTGTGATCTTAGGCAAGTCAGTGCATGTCTCTGGGACATGGAGTGAGTTGTCTAAGATCACACAAACCCCCCACCACATTAAAAAAAAAAAAAAAAGGAAGGGATTTGATCAAGATCATCTGAGGATCCTTTCCAGTTTGGACATCCTGTGATTTTGGAATCTTCACCCACAGTTCTGAGTTTTTAAAAAATCCAACATTTGTGTTATTTCCTTGTGACGGAGGAGAATAACCCTGATGTCAGACCTCACTTGCTCATAGTGCTGTGTGTGTGCACATGCGAATAAAGGAATGTTCAGAAATGCTTTTCCTAACGGAGAACCTGTTCCCTGGGGCCAAGCGCAGAGTCCACGTAACTTGCCTTTGAAGTGTGTCACCTGCTGCGTGACCACAAGAGGGCGGTGCATGCAACGGATTTTGTCAGCACGCGGGGGCCAGAGCTCACAACTTCAACTTCAGAGTTTATCTTCCCCGGAGTCTCTTGCAGGGTCCTTCTCTGGGGGACTCAATGCCTCCCACATCTTCTTCAACAGACTGAACCCACGTGTGGAAGCAGCTGAAGAACTGAGACTATTCAAAAGCAGAATATGTTGTAATCACCAAATAGAATCCGTTTCATAATAAAATTGGCTACAAAATATTTTAGGGTTAGGTATTGATACATCACAAAGTAATTTAGGCAAGGAAGCACACCAGGCTTAAAAATCACATGTGGCACCCTGCAGGCTTGCAGCCATGCCTCCGGCAGGCAGGTCAAGTTGGCGAGTTTCTGAACCTTGAGGAGGGAAGGCTGGGTGGTCAGGCTCCGTCCAGAGCCTCTTGGCTCACTGTGCTGCCAGCAGCATAATTGCATCCTGGTGTGACCCACAGGCTGCATCTACAATGCTGTGCTGGTGAAGCAATGCTGTTACTAGATTTGAAAACAGGCAAAATGGCTCTGAAAGGAGAGAAAAATGGAAAAGCTCCTTTCCCCAGCATTCCACTCCTCTGTCTTCACGGCCTCTGCGTTGGTCCAGCCAGAGGGATTATTTGAGTCCTGTGTCCCAGCCCACCTTTCCCTGGCTTAACAGCACAGCCACGCCTCTGGTTGGGAATACATGCCTGTGTCGCTCATTGATTCTGATCTCCTTCGTGCTCAGCACCTGCTTCCTTTAGCATCCCTGATGCAAGCTGCTTCGAAGCCTAGGCTGACAGCCTGGTCGTATATCCTTTGACCACTCTGCATAAGTAGGAGAGGGGAGAGCTCCTCGTAAAAGTGCTGTGCCCATAGTAACTATTATTGAATTGGAATGATGGAGTGAGGAGATCCTCTCTGCCAGGCACTGTCTTAGGATTTGCATTTGTGAAGAATCACTTGTTTTCCAATTGACTTTGTAATTTTATTTGTGATTGGTTTTCAATGGCAGCCAACATTTCTTCTTTAACTTTCTCTATCCCATGCTTTTCCTTTCCTATGGTCATCTAAACATCTTGAAAAGATGAAGACATCACATATGAAAGTTAAGGCACCATGGGTTGTGCATCTTTTAACTATAATTTTGTCCTGGGATCTGCTACCAACTGGTGCTGTCGGTAGTTGATAGCTCTAGAGCAGGGAAGAAAGACTCCACGCTGCTGGGATTAGAGAAAAACTTGTTACATTCACACTTCAACCCAAGTTTGTTAGACACGTGTCTAAAGGACCCGTGAATTATTTATTAAGCAAACATTTATTAAAAGCCTACAGTGTGCAAGATGAAGTCGTTGAGCCTTAAGGATGTGATAAGAATTAATTCAACAGGTTCCTTGGCCTCAAAACTATCACCGTGAGAAACAAGACACATATACAGATGAGTGTGAAGAGAGCAGTGACACTCCTCCAGCTGGTGACAAATGCCTTTGGCGTCCTTCGTTACTCCCAGTTAAGTTCATTTGTTCATCCGTTCATGTAATCTGCATGCATGCGGTTGAGTGTCAGGTGCCATATCAGGCGTGGGGGCACTGAGATGAGGAAGGCCGACATGGTGCAGATGGAGAGAACCACAATACAAAGACATTGTCACGGACCAAATTTACCCTTCACATGAAACAGAAACACACGAAAAGCAGACCAAATATGAAAAACAATGGTTTTCCAAACACTGAAAGGAGGCAGTGAAGGACAGTGATCCCTGTGGGATGGGAAGGAAACAGGTGAGCCCTATGGTAGCCCAATGCACTGCCTTGAGTTTTCAGGCCACAGAACAAGAAGGAGGCATCTCCTCCACTCAGGCAGAGCCCAGCAGACTCCCTGAGTGGGGAAGATAGAGATTTTGGGGAGACCAGTGCAACTACCCTTGGCAAGGCAGAGTCCCAGAGAGGAGAGAACCCAGAGATCTGCAGAGGCCCACCTTCAGGATTGGCGGGTGTGTGTGAGGAAACTGCTCAAGACCGAGCAAAGATGAAAGAAAATAATGCCTTAAAGATGAAAGAAAATAATGCCTGGCACTCACATTGGTCTTCAAATAGCACCTGTGCCCATGTGACAAACTGGAAATCTCAGAGGACATCGGATGGCATATCAGTACTTGCCTGAGCATTGGAGAATAAGTACCCTGAGTGTAAATGAGGTTCTGGTTCCACCTAACAAACCTCAAAAGTAAGATCCAAGAGGATCAAGAAATCAGTTGCATCCCAGAACAAACCTCAAGAATATTTGCAGAAATACAAAAACACCCAGCATCCAATGAGATGAAATTCTTACTATCTGGCATCCAATCAAAGATTACCAGGCAGACAAAGAAACAGAAAAATATGTCCTATAATGAGGAGAAAAATCAATCAATCAAAACAGACCCAGAACCGATGCAGATGTTAGAATTAGCAGACAAAGAAATAAAAGTTACCATAACTGTATCCCATATGTTTTAAAAGTTGGGTAAAGATGTGGAAGATATAAAAAGGACAAATTAAAGTTTTAAAGATGAAAACTATAATGGCTGAAATGAAAAACACGCTGGATGGATTCACAGCAGGTTACACGTTGCAGAAGAAAATATTAGTGAACTTGAAGACACAGTAATAGAAGCTCTCCGAAATGAAACATAGAAGGGAAAAAATCATTTTTTCTTTTTGAGAAGAAGTTGGCCCAAGTGTCTTCCTTTTAACTTTTATTTTAGGTTCAGGGTACATGTGCAGGTTTGTTATACAGGTAAACTGTGTATCACACGAGTATGGTGTACAGATAGTTTCATCACCCAGGTAATGAGCACAGTACCCAATAGGTAATTTCATGACCCTCTCTCTCCTCTCACCCTTCACCCTCAAGCAGACCCTGGTGTCTCTGTTCTCCTCTTTGTGTTCATGTATCCTCATTGTTTCGCTGCCACTTCTAAGTGAGAACATGGTATTTGATTTTCTGTTCCTGCATGAGTTTACTTAGGATCATGGCCTCCAGCTCCATCAGTGTTGCTGCAAAGGACATTATTCCATTCTTTTTTATGGCTGCATAGTATTCTACGGTGTATGTTTTCTTTATCCAGCTTACCACTGTGGGGCATTTAGGTTGATCCACGTCTTTGCTATTGTGAATAATGCTGCGATAAACATACGCGTGCCTGTGTCTTTATCGTGTTTCTTTAAGTGAAAAGTGTATCAGTGAGATATGGAACAACTTCAAGTGGCCTAATATATGTGTAATTGAAGTCCCTGAAGGAGAGGAGAGAAGGTGGGATAGAAAATACATTTGAAGCAATAATAGTCAAAAAATTTTCCAAATTTGATGAAAACTATAAACTGATAGACCCAAGAAGCTCAATGAGCCTTAATAATGAGGAAACTACGTGAAGAAAACCACACCAAAGGCAGGTCCTAATCAAATGGCTCAAAGCCAGTGAAGGACAGGACAATCTTAAAAGTGACCAGAGAAAAGTGGCATTTTGCACATAGGGGAAGAATGATAAGATGAGAACAGATTTCTCATCAGAAACAATATGGGCAAGAAGATGGTGGAGTAACCCATTTAAATTACAAAAATGAAAACGCCGTGAACCTAAAACTCTACACCTGTCTCCATTATCTTCCAAAAACAAAGGTCAAACAAAGTCTTTCCTTTTTCAGAGGAACTCAAGCTGAAAGCATTTTTCACCAGCAGACACACTACAAGAAATGTTCAAGAAAGTACCGTCAGAAGAAAAATGGCACCAAACGAATTCGGATCTACCCAGAGGAATAAAGAGTACCAGAAACAGTAACCATGTGAGTAAATATATTGATAGTTTTCTTATTATACAGAATGTCTTTAAAATAAAATTGACCGTTTAAACAAAAATAACTGCAGAGCATGAGGTTCCTAACATACGTATAAATAAAATGAATGGCAGCCTTAGCATCACGGCTGGGAGTGAAGAAGTGAAAGGATACTATTGTAAGGTTTTTATACTATACCTAACGTCATATATTACTTCAAGACAGACCGTCATAACTTAGAGGTGCATACTATAAACCCTAAGGTGATCATTGAAATAACAAAAGAAAGAATTATAGGGCCGGGCGCGGTGGCTCACGCCTGTAATCCCAGCACTTTGAGAGGCCGAGGCAGGCGGATCACGAGGTCAGGAGATAGAGACCATCTTGGCTAACACGGTGCAACCCCATCTCTGCTAAATATACAAATAATTAGCCGGGCGTGGTGGCAGGTGCCTGCAGTCCCAGTTACGCGGGAGGCTGAGGCAGGAGAATGGCATGAACTCAGGAGGCAGAGCTTACAGTGAGCCGAGATAATGCCACTGCACTCCAGCCTGGGTGACAGAGCGAGACTCCATCTCAAAAAAAAAAAAAAAAAAAAAAAAAAGAAAAGAAAGAATTATAGATAATAAGCTATATGAGTGGATAAAATGGAATCATAGGAACTATTCAATTAATCTAAAAGAAGACTAAAAGGGAACAAAAACAGATGGGACAAATAGATGATAGGCTTAAGCTGAACCATATCAATCATCATATGAAATCTACATTGTCTAAATGCTTCAATTAAAAGGCAGATGTCAGCTTTGATGAAAAGCAAGTCTATGATGCTTACAAGAAACCCACTTTATATAGAAAGACAAAAAATATTAAATGTAAAAGGATGGAAAAAGATACGCCATGCTAAGACTAATCAGCCATAAATCTGGAGCGGTTACTCATCAAAGTGAACTTCAAAGTCGACTTCAAAGCAAAGAATATCACCAGGGATAAAGAAATGAATGATCATTTCATAATGATAAAGGGATCAATTCATCAAGAGGCCATAACAATCCTAAATGTTCATGCGTCTTATTACAGAGCTTCAAAATACAAGAAGCAAAATCTGATAGAACCACAAGAAGGCTGGGCGCGGTGGCTCAAGCCTGTAATCCCAGCACTTTGGGAGGCCGAGGCGGGCGGATCACAAGGTCAGGAGATCGAGACCACGGTGAAACCCCGTCTCTACTAAAAATACAAAAAATTAGCCGGGCGCGGTTGTGGGCGCCTGTAGTCCCAGCTACTCGGGAGGCTGAGGCAGGAGAATGGCGTGAACCCGGGAGGCGGAGCTTGCAGCGAGCCGAGATCGCGCCACTGCACTCCAGCCTGGGTGACAGAGCGAGACTCCGTCTCAAAAAAAAAAAAAAAAGAACCACAAGAAGAACTAGACAAATCTATCATTGTCAACAGAGATTCCAATATCATCAATAATTGATAGAACATATGGACAGAAAATCAATAATGATATAAAAGAGTTGATCAACACCTTATGCCAGGTCTGTCCACCCAGATCATGGAACCAGCTCCTCCTGGCTTGACACACAGCCACCAAAGACCTGTCGCCAGGACCCCCTGCAACCGGTTTCCATCACCCCCCAGCACACCAGGTATATTTCCACTCCTTTTTTCTTGTATAGGACATTTCTGCCTGCAGTGGCCTCCTGACAAGTCTCCACATTTCCAGGAATTCAAAGACCCAGTTTGTCCTCCCAACACTTAGTGGGCAATTAGTCTTCATTTTCAGATGTGCGACTGAGGTTCGGGAGCTGGCTCAGGCCACCCAGTTGCATGGCTGGGGCTGGCGTCCAAGCTCAGGGACCTCTGCCTGTGTCTTGTACCCTAAGCCCTGGTGTCCCTGCTGTCCCTGGGTGCAACTGTTGAATTCCTTGTGAAAGGCAGGACTGATATTCAGGCCCTCCAACTGTGAGACCTGCTGGCCTCATACCCTTGGGGAAGGGCATTACCTCCCCACCTGCCTGACCTCTGGCCCTTCGTGGCACCGTAGCAGGTGCCACATCAGCGTTTGCAAATGAGTGATGCTTTGGCTCTGAGCTGGTCTTGGACTCAATGTAAAATTAGAATTCCGTTTTATTCAGGGTTCTATGCCAGAACCATGACTATGCTGAACCTGGACCCCTGGGTGGCCTAGTGGGGTGCCCTGAAAAGCCCACCCCACCTTCCCAACTGGAGAGGTGGGGCCCCTGAACCAAACGGGCGCTTCCTCTGCTCTGTGCTGTGAGACATCAGAGTGCGTGGGGCCAGGGTGGCGGGCGCACATCTCTGGACCCATCTGAGGCATGTGAAGGTTTCCTCAGAGTGCGGAAGTGAGAGGGTCCCAGGCACAGCCCTGAGGGTGGAGAAGCGCCAGCTCAGCCATGCTCTGTCTTCCGAGAAGCCCCCTCCCATGGATTTGTGCCAATCTGCAGCCCCCTCCCCTCACATGGAAGTTTCTGGAGCTCCTCACTCTGCTCCGTTTAGCAAAACCACCCATCACTTCTCAAACAGAGCTGCCCTGCGTGGTCCCTGCACAGTGGAGGACTCAGTCTTCCTCCCTGGGCAGCCTCGGGGTGAGGCTGGGGCTACTGCTTCAATGTCCCCCAAGGGCCGGCCGTGTGGGCCCAGGGAAGGTGGAGCGACTCGGGCTCATTTGTCCTGGCAGGAAACCACATGGACCGGAAACACAGGCATGTTCTTCATCAGCCACGCGGGGCCTCCAGGGCCTGGCGGGATCTTACGTGCGCTTTTCCGCGTTCCCACCTGCTCTCTTCTACATAAACTCACAGTGAGACAAACCATTTCCTAAAAGAAAGCAATCTGCTGACACATGACTGCAAAAAGAGAAAACACTCACTCTGCCTGAGAGAGAAAAGGGCAGACGGATTAAGTCTCTGGAATGTTCCATGCTACCTAAAGGAAGGTTCAGGCTTCAACTGGCCCTGGCCACCCTTCAGCCAGGAGTGGCAGACCAGGCTCTGGAGTTGGGCAGGCCCATGTGCCTGACAAGAGGAGACTGGGCCCTGGAGACCAGGCCTCAGAGGGACAGTGGGGGTCTGCCTTAGAGACTGTGGGGTGACCACGCCCCAAGACCACCTCGGAGCTGGTGAGCAGGAAGGCAGGCCTCACGTCCAGGGCCTCCGGGCCTCTGGGCCTCTGGACATTCAGGGGTTCACTCTCAAGCCTGCCCCCAACTTAGTGCTGGGAACCCAGAGACACAGGGACAGAACCCAGGCCTGCTGGCCTCAGGAATTAGACCACACTCCGGGACCATGAGCCTCATGGGAGACCAAAGACGTGGAGGAACTTTCCATAGCCTACCGGGAGCTTCAAGACACTTCTATGCTGAGTGACTTCTCTGACAAACATCCTTCCTCTAAGTTGGAATTTTTCCTCTTAGCACCTGAACCTGCCCAGGTTTACAGGAATTGGGAGCAAAGTTGGGAACGGACTCCAGCCTCCGGGTGAGAAGCAGGCTGCAGGTGTGGCTCTCTGGGCGGCTGCAGAGAGGTGTGCACCCTGCAGAAAGGCTCGTTTGTATTCAGAGAGGGGTTCTGTGATCTTTAACGGTGACTTGAGTCAGCCAACAGCTCCCCTTCCCCACCACACTCGGGCTCCCTGCCCCGCTCTCTGGCCACTCCCCTCCTCATGAGCAGCTGCCTTCCTCAGGGCTTACTCGAGAGGCCCCAGGTAACTCCGGGTTGCCCAGCTTCAGTCACCTGCTGCATCCCTCTGTTGTTTCAGCATTTCCACTTGCACGGCCTCTCACTCTCGATGTGTCCGTGACTGCACTGCTCCAGGTCCACACGCCATCCAGCTGCTCAGAACAGGAACTGGGAAGGCAGCTGAGCTCTCCTTCCTTCTCACGCCTACCTCCGGCCGGTGCCCCGTCCTGCCCATTTCCCCTCCAGACATCTCGAGTCCCACTGCTTCTCTCCACACCCAGCACACTTGCTCCCATCCAGCCTGTCCAATCTGGCCTCTGGGGGCCACTCAACTGCTGCCGATCCTCCTGCTACAGAGCTTGCTCCACACCCATGGTAACTGGGGTGACCCCCAAGACCCAACTGGGATTGCACCACTCCTGTGTTCAAGACCCTCCAACAGTGTCCCACCACGCTGTGAGGATACAATGGTGTCCCACCACGCTGTGAGGATACAATGGTGTCCCACCACGCCGTGAGGATGGCTGCATTCTTTTCCTCCAACGGGAATTCTTAAGACCCAGCTCCCGCTCACTCCATCCCCTCCCTCTGGACTCCAGCCCTGACTCAGTGCCTGGCTCTCCCTGGGCCACGCTGCCGCCTCCCACACTGGGGTCTCCTCTGTAAGTTACTCTGCAGATGCCGCCCCGCAACCACCTGTCTCAGGAAGATCTCCCACCCCAGTGTTCCAGGTCCCAAGGCCTCAGGGCCCCTCACAACTTATTCCAACTGGTTACTTATTAACTGCCTACAGTCTCTTTTCACAAGGTGTGAACTCCACAAGGTCAGGGCTATTCTGTTTCCTCTGTCCCAGCACTGGCATTGTGCCCTGCCTGCCCTCAGCACTAATGAAGACTTACTGATCAAAAGGAATGAATTCCTGAAAAGTCTGGAGATGTCCAGTACCCTGCAATTTGGCTCATGTTTGTTCAAATCTCTTCCCCTATTTTTCTGTGCATTGGAATTCTTCTCACAGATTGCCTCCTCCAGGAAGTCTTCCAGGATGTGCCCTGGTCCTCTTTTGCTCTCTCAGGTCACTCTCCCTGCTCTTCTGTTGAGCCCTGGAACAGGAACTCATGGCTTTCCAGCTCCTACTGGAGATACAGCACCTCGAGATGGGGAATCCAATGTCTGCTTCCCAGACGCTGGTGGCCAGAGGAGACCATGGCGGAGGTCCCTGCAGGCCTTCTGTGGGCTGTGGCTGATTTGGTTATTGAGTGGTCAAATTGTCTTGAGGAAACAGGGTGACGCTTGATTTCTTGAGAGCCACCGGAGTGTGTGCAGTCCACACCATGTGGAAACACCCCAAGGGGCCCAGGCATGAGAGATCCATGACACAGAGGCAAGGCCTCGGGAAGGCAGGCGATATGGTTTGGCTGTGTCCCCATCAAAATCTCAACTTGAATTGTACCTCCTAGAATTCCCATGGGTGGTGGGAGGGACCCAGGGGGAGGCAATTGAACCATGGGGACTGGTCTTTCCTGTGCTATTCTCATGATAGTGAGTAAGTCTCACGAGATCTGATGGGTTTATCAGGGGTTTCTGCTTTTGCCTCTTCCTCATTTTCTCTTGCTGCTGCTGTGTAAGAAGTGCGTTTCGCCTCCCACCATGATTCTGAGGCCTCCCCAGCCATGTGGAACTCTTAAGTCCAATTGACCTCTTTTTCTTCCCAGTCTTGGATATATCTTTATCAGCAGTGTGAAAAAAGGACTAATACAGCAGGGAACCCCTGCAACATCTGGCCAGGCCGCCGCATCCGGGACAGAGTTTGGAGGGCGCATGGCTATTCTGGGCATTTGCGTGTGAAGCGTTTCACCCAAGGGCTCTGCAGATGGCTTCTTGATTGGCTGTGATTTCTTCTGAAAACATTTATGATCTTTTGAAGTACTCATAAGTGTAAAGGGGCCTGGGGTGGGGACTCCCCTTTGGCGGTGGTTAGCAGTTTCTGCGACTGAAATTAGAATTTGGCAAGATAGCCATGGTGGGTGGAGCTGAAGGTCAGAGGTGAAATTCCTCTTATTCTGTAATGAGCATTAATGAAGTGATGGGGCCCGCGTTACTGGAGGAAATAGCGGACTTGGAGGCAGGGCCTCGGCCAGCAGAGGTTGAGTGACAAGTACTGTGTGCACGCAGGTGGCAGGAGCATGAGTCTCCTCCCTGGAACGAGGTGCGAGGTCATTCACCAGATTCACTTTCTCAGGAGATAGTAGGAGGCTTGTGGAAATCATGAAGCAAATGAATATTTTAAAAAGCATGTGAAAATCTCCTGCTTGCTGGCCTTCCTATAAAGAGATTACGTGCTAGGAGGATAACTTGAAGCAAAAACATCACAAAACGGCCTGGTTTCCACAGAGGGAAAGAGGTGCTGATGCCGGGTCGATGGCAGAGGGGAAGGACAGGAACAACTGAATGCCCCTCATGGCCGCCCTGGCCTGCTACCTGCAGCCCGTGTTCCCACCTGCTTCGCAGGGAGAGCCAGGTGGCTCCCTCGGAATGGGGGCAGCGGGCCGGGCAGCAGGGGTGGAGGAGGGTGCGGATACAGCTTTCCGTGGCAGGAGGACACAAAAGATGAAAAAGCTTCAGCAACTTGTTCCCAGGCCAGAAACGCCACCTGTCATGTGTTGAATTGTGTCCCCCACCAAGTTCATATGTCAAAGTCCTAACCCCAGTATCTCAGGATGTGGCTTTATTTGGAAATAGGGCTTTGCAGATGTCATTGGTTGAGATGAGATCACACTGGAGGACGGTGGACCCTGGCCCCATGTGCCTGGTGTCCGTGTGAGAAGATGGCCCCATGGAGAAACATGCAGGTGGGAACCACAGGATGATGAAGGAGCCAAAGACCTCAACGAGCCCCAGATGCTTGGGAGGCCTGAACAGATTCTCCCTCATGGCCTCAGAAGGACTCACCGTGCAGATAGCTTGATCTTGGACTTGCGGCCTCCAGAACTGCAGGGCAATGCGTTTCTGTGTCGGCAACCCAGGCTGTGGCCACTTTCTTATAGCGGCCACAGGACTGACCCACCACCGGCAGACAGTGGTCTCTGTGTCCAAGACAGAGCTGCTCTCCCGGGTTTCCTGCATGGCGGGGAGGATCGGGCCAGGTACGGGCTGCCCAGGGTGTGAGAAGGGCCAGGAGAAGTGGCAGAAGTGGCCAACCCTTCTGGCTGGGGTCCCTCCCATCCTCAGGAGACAGGAGGAGCGGTGTGGTCCTGGAGGGGCCAACTCCCTGGAGGGAAGTTTCATCTCCTGAGCTGACGGGGTCAGCTTTCCGGACCCTTTTTTCGGACCCTCTAGTCCTCCCTGGCCATTGTATATGCCCCGAGGGTCCTGCACAAGCCAACAGTGCCCAAGAGTCAGCCGGAGACGGGGCCGCCATGACACACTCTCCCACCCCACGGATCTGCCTGGTGGACAGGTAGTGGCACTGTCCCCTTGACGGACAGGTCTTGGGCCTCCATGCCTGTGAGGACCCTGTGAGAGGCTCCTCTTTCAGGGGAGGTGTGTGGCTCCCACATCAGCTTTCTCATCGAGGCTGAGGCTGGGGCCAGGCCACCCAAATTCCCACAGGGCACACATCTCATCCCTCAAGCCCTCTGTGGTCTAACGGGGGTCCTAGTCTATCTTTCCTGCCCCCACAATCCTCATCCCATCTCCACCTTCCCATCAAGCCCCCAACTCCTGTCCTTCTAGCCAGGTCTTTGCCAACACCCACAAATCCATCTTTTACCCCAGCCCACAACACGCCCCCACCAGAGGCTCATCCTCCTCAGAGCATCACAGCGCCTGTCCTTCTCTCCCTGAGTCCTTCCCACCTGTTGCTAACTCTGCCTAAAGGTAGGTCTGAGTTCTTCCGCTGAACAGGAGCACCTTTAGGGCAGCAACCGTGCCCAGCTGTCTTTGTGTCAACCCCAGTTTTCCGCCCACTGAACGCTTCACAGGAGCGGGGCATTTCTGGATTTGGAATTCATCCTGAGACAGGACCTGCTATTGTCCCCAGTACCTGCTCCCCCAGTCCCCTGGGAGTTATACTGAGGGGGAGAGTGGAAGGGCTTTTTACTCTGAGAAGACCTCCTCCCTCTCACTCTGTTTATTTTGTGATTTAAAAACAATTTTCTGTTGAGAGCCCATTTGTTGCTGTGACCCCTCTGCTATTTAAACAGAGCCCCTGCCTCATCCCCCGACACCCTCAGGTTTCCAGCAGAACATTCCACATGGCTGCAACCTCCCCTGCCCAGCGAGGCTTTCGCACTCACTCCCCTCCGACACCCCTGTGGGCAGCTCATTTTTCACAGTGAGGACCTGGAACTCAGCACAGGCTCTGTGTGAGGCCAGGGGGACGGACGCGAAGCGCACTGAGCTGTCGCTCTCCTGCCCTTCCGGACCTCACACTTCTGCTGCCATGAGCTTTTTCTTGGCAGCACCTTCTCATTACGGATTCAGATGGAGCCTGAATCAGCTGCAACCCCTGAGCGCTCTCTCCCTGTGATGGGTGTTGCTCCTGAGCCTTGAGCACACACAACCCTGGGCAGTTGTTGCTTTTGTCTTTTAAGCACAGAGTAGAGCATTTCATAGGGATAAGTTGTAGGGTTTCAGCTTTACAATGACAAAAAAACTTAAATTAACGAAACAGTACAGTGGTTATTGCAGAGCAGAACTGTCCTTAATTAAAGGGAATCCTTCCCCTAAGGCTGATGCTATTCCAGGGTGCGGACAAACCACGTGTTGCTTGTCCAGTCATCTGTCAGGGAACTCTCGGGCTGCCTCCCCCTTTTGGCGATTATGAAGAATGCTGCTGCCAACAAGGATGTACAAATGCCCCTTTGAGTCCCTGCTTTCTGTTCCTTTGGGTATACACCAAGAAGTGGGGTTGCTGGACCATCTGGTAATTCTGTGTTTAATTTTTTGAGCTGCACCATTTCATCATCATCTTAATTATTGATTTATACCTCAGTCCACCATCATTCTGCTAGAATATTGTAATTACGCAATTCATGCAAACATTTGTAAGATGTGAGGTCTTTATGTCACCCATTTTGATTTAATTGCTAACAAATTAATTTTTATAAATATTAATAGCCCAGCAGAAAGTAATTATTTATAAACATGGAGTACATGTTGATTTATACTTTATTCTTCCTAACTAGTTCTAATTCTAATATTTTAGTAAGACATGTTTCCAATTTTCTTTACCCCCAAACTAATTTTATAGCCATGTTTTTATATGTTGTTTTATTTACTATAAAATGTGATTTATCTTGATCACAATAAACATATCCTAATCGCTGTGATATTATTACTTTCTAAACTTGATTCCATGTATAATTTTGAGATGCTTGTTTTTCAGAACTTTCTTCAAGTTGTTATCTGTAATCCCAAGGGTTCTTGGGATTTTGGGTAGCAAATAATTTAAAGTCAAATCCATAGAAATTAAACAGTAAGACAGATTTCTGCTTCCAGCCAAGGTGAAGTAAGAGGGACTTTATTTATTCCTTTGCATGAAATAAAATATCAGACAAAATATGTGGGAAAAAAATGGCTTTCAAAACATTTAACATCAGGCAACAAAGGATAGGGACCCCTGAGAGATGGGAAATCAATGAATCAGGCCACATAACTGCCTTAGGTTATGGCCTGGAGAGAATTTGCAGGCTGTGCTGCAGGGTAGGAAGCCCAGGAGGAGCCCAGTGGTCTCTCTGAATTGAGGAGATGGGGCTGAGAGCCTGAGAAGGCCAAGGTGTTAGCCTGTGTGGGGCAGGTTCTGTGGAGGAGAAAGCTTTGGAAGAGAGAGAGCGCACATGCCCTGGGGATCTGTACTGGGTCCCCCTTAAAACCTATTTATGCCTAGTGTTCCGTTATTGGAACGCTAAACATGTGGGAGTTATTTATATCCTACTCCTCAAGGTCATCACCAAGGTCTGATTGCAAAAATTCAAAAAATTGCAACCTCAGGCATGAATGGATTAAGTCTTTCACTAATCAGCATATACATGAGAGGGCAGGTTTAGAGAAACTATTATCTGAAAAGTTTGGAGAAGAGCAACAACAACAACAAAAATATGTGGTGCTCCTACAGAGCCAGAAACAGTTCCTATTACTAGCAGCCAAAGTGGGGAAAAAAAAAATCAAAGTTCATGGGGAATCAGAGGGAGTCCTCAGAAAGGGTATGTCTCCAAAGTGGGGTAAAATTAGCCTCCAGCTAAACATTGATCTGGTCCTGCCTACCAAAGCTCAAACATCAGATCCAAATGGAGCGATCTGCTTCCAAATAAATTACCTGTATGTCATAAAAAAATAACATTTACAGAAATACACAAGGTAAAATGTACAATGTGTGGCATCCAATCAAAAATGACCAAGCAGGTAAAGAAGCAGGAAAACATGACCCATAATAAGGAGAAAAATCAACCAATCAAAACCAGCTCAGAAATAACCCAGGCTGCCAGGCATGGTGGCTCACGTCTGTAATCCAAGCACTGTGGGATACCAAGGCAGGTGGATCACTTGAGGTCAGGAGTTCGAGGCCAGCCTGGCCAAATGGTGAAACCCTTGACCTTGAAAGCCACTGCCTCACCCCTCACCTGGTCCAGTCGCAGATGCATGTGTTGGAGAAACATGCATGACATGCATCCGTCCCTCTCTGTGTGTCCTCCCTGCCCCAGTCAAGTAGGCAAGCACTACATCACACAAATATACAGGAAAATAGGAAAATCCCCCGAGATAGAAAAACACTAAGCCCTTGAGCGTATGTCCCCTGCACAGTGAAGGTAAAACTAACTTCTAGTCAGACAGAAGTTTATTTAAAAGTATGCCCTGGTAGGCTGGTTGCAATGGCTCTCACCTGTAATCACAGCACTTTGGGAGGCTGAAGTGGGAGGAAAACTTGAGTCCAGGAGTTTGAGACAAGCCTGGGCAACACAGTGAGACCCCCATCTCTGCAAATTTTTTTTCAAATTAGCCCAGCATAGCCGCGAGCACCCGTAGTCCCAGCTACTTGGGAGGCTGAGGCGGGAGGATCCCTCGAGCCAGGGAGGCCAAGGTTGCAGTGAGCTATGATTGCACCACTGCACTGCAGCCTGGGTGACAGAGTGAGACTGTCTCAAAAAACAAGCAAACAAAAAACCCAAAAGTATACCATGACTTGGGAATGTAATGAGAACTTGAATTTCTCAATCTTTTCAACTTCCGTAAAATAAAGTTTTATTACCTATCATAGGACTGCTATGAGGATGTGCAAATCAAAAAGCACTAGTGAAATTATGTTTCAAATATTAAAGAACTATACAAATGTAAAGAAAAGATATTGTACTGTGAGTTTATGGAAGTGAGGGCAAGAGAGGAAAGGAAAAGGAAAATGAAGAAGAGGAGTAAACGCACCGAGGCAGAATTGTGCCTCCCAAAAACCTCACTGATTTCTCTCCACCATCTGCTGCCGGGGGTGTGGGGCCCACAAACCGCTCAGAGCACTCAAGAGAGGACAGAGGGTCTGACAGCTGCTGTTCTACAGCCGAATCTCGTTTCTTCAAAGTTTCTTTAATCCCA
This sequence comes from Macaca thibetana thibetana, assembly GCF_024542745.1. Classification (NCBI taxonomy): domain Eukaryota; kingdom Metazoa; phylum Chordata; class Mammalia; order Primates; family Cercopithecidae; genus Macaca; species Macaca thibetana. Next base: position 3,862,710 of record NC_065589.1, read on the forward strand.
TTTTATCCAGGGGAGGCGGGTGGTCAGATCTGCATGATGAAGGGATTTGGAGGAGAAATGGAATAAGATTTAACCAAACAGAGCAAAGATAAATGGCTTCATTTAAATGGATTTCCATGGTGCCTTAAGAAGTCAACTGAACCCCCCTTTGAGCAACGCTGGCACGAAGGATTTAAAGCACTAATTTAATCTCCATGCACACTGACCACAAACAATGATCAGCTAATATCTAGCTAGGAAGAGATATCGCTTCCCATTTTTGTTGTTCTGAAAACCATTTATTCACAAAATCATTAGGTACAGGCAGCTGGGAACTTAGAAAGTGGAATGACTTGGCTGGGCACGGTGGCTCACGCCTATAATCCCTGCACTTTGGGAGACTGAGGAGGGTAGATTGCTTGAGCCCAGGAGTTCGAGACCAGCCTGGGCAACATAGCAAGAATCCATCTCTACAAAAAAAAAGAAATAAAAAATGAAAAAAGAGTTGTGACACGTGCCTGTAATTCCAGCACTTTGGGAGGCTGAGGCAGGAGGCTCTGTTGAGTTCAGGAGCTCAAGGCAGCACTGAGCTATGATCATGCCACTGCACTCCATCCTGGGGCAACAAAGCGAGACCCTGTCTCTAAGAAAAAAAGAAAGAAAATAACGACTTATATTACAAACTGCCTCAACTTATCCACACATTCTTCCATGCTTCTCTAGCTACTATTCTCTATTCACCAACCTCAACAACCAATTAACTCATGTACATTGTTGCTTTTCTTAAAGTAAGTTCTTATCTCATTGCTCTTAAGAGATCCCCCAAACCTCTGAACCTTTGCTTTCTTTTTTCCTTCTCTCTCCTTTTTAAATCAAAGTCATTTAATGAATTGATTATGATTCGAACTGACTCCATATAATAATTTCCAAATAATTTCTCTTGTGATTACACTGCTCAAAGTTTTCAATGATGTCTTAGCACATTTTGGGTGGATGAGTATAATTTATATTAGAAGATTTGGGCATTAAGGCTAATGAAAATGCCAAAAAGAAAACCTCAAGACCATTTACCCTGAGAAAATACTGTTAATCTTGTGTTCTAATTATAAAGACTTCTTATATCTCAATTTCTAAAGCCCATTTAAAAGGCAAAGATAAATACTAGATATTTTTCATAGCCCTCAAATTAATGACATAATTATTTCTTAATAATTTATAAAATATGTTGATTTGTGCTTTCATTTTATACAAGTTATTGGTACACCAATTCATGGGATATTACTTTGAAATAAACTTTAAATTGTTTTCCATTGTTGAAATGGCTACATTTACATGACTTTGGCTGGCATTTAGGAACCAGTATCTGCACCATGATCAATCCTGAAATACTGATGCACTTACTGCTTGTATTTCAGATGTCGTTCTTCTGACACTTGCAGTCATTTTTTACATTCATCTGTGCATGATCTGGGACCAGAGCCTGAGATGAGGATGTCACCGAGTCAGGTGATGTAAGCAGGTGCCAGGCAGAGTGTTGATTTTAGAGAGCCGTTTTCACAGGGGAAGGTCGGGGCCAGCGTCTCAGCCCCTGGGAAGCAGAGCTGGTACTGAGCATGCTCTTCCTCTCCCTGACGCTGGCTGCTCGCCCTCTGCACCCCGTGAGGGAGAGAGCGCCAAGCTTCTGATGGTGTTGACTGCCATCTGCTAAGGGACCCGCGGGAGCTGTCCTCTTCAGCACTACTCTCTAGCGGCAAGACTTGGGCACTCAGATCTGAGCATGCAACTGGATTTTCAGAAAAGATATGCTGACAAGGTTTGTGGGCCAGGACCGCCTGATCCACCGCAGAAGGGTAGTCAGAGAGAACGCTGTCCCCATGATATGGCCACTCTGTGGCATTTGGGTCCACCTGCCCTTAGAAATCATAATCAAGTAAGTGGGCTTGCTCAAAATGATCGGTGGGATCATCCATAATTTATACTGACTTGAAAGTGAAGAGCCAAAACTGGTACCTTGCCACTTTAATGACCCCCAAGAGCACTGTTCTGACCATCGATCCAACGCCTACCTTGTTGGAGAGACTGTCGTTGTGGTTTGGCCATCAGCAGGACTGTATCTCACAGAGCCTCCCATAAAATCAAGGGACACACAGGCTTAAATAGTTTAGGGCTGTCCAGCAGCAGGGGGCTCACTGCTACACTGAGGCATTCACATTTAACTAGGACACAGGTTTCTTATTTTATTAACGATGACCCACAATGAAGGGAGGCAGACAGAATGAAAGTTCTGAGTTTGAATCAACCTTCCACTGAAAGACTTACTGAGGTCATTCTAATCCCCTTCTTCAGGCTTAATCTCCAGTTAAAACTCACAGAAGGAACTTCATGAAGATGTTTATAGACTTAAGTGTTTGATTAGGGAAAGAGGGAAAGGAGGAAGAATAATTTACCATTCCTAATACAACGGAATGATAATAAATACAATTTGCTGTAGACTAAGAAACAGTGTGAAAGTAACAAACTGTCAAAACCATATAAAGGGTAGTTAGACTTTTTCCTTATTCTGTTCCCCTTGGCAACAAGATTACAGCTATGAAAAAAAAAACAATAAATTGGGTGCCTACTATATACAATATCTAGGAACACCCAATTCCTATCCACATGCAGCCTGCAGCCTGTTGAGGAAGCACAAGAAATGCTATAATGCAGAATAAAGTATAGATTCCAACAAGTTATCTGAATCATTACCTATATTTGAGGGTGGTTTGGATCCTAAAACAAGGTCTTTTGATTCTCCATCCACATCTCCACTGCCCTCTCTCCTACAACTTGGTCTTCATGTCAAAAAATAAAACTGAAAAATTCATAGTATTTCAAGAAGTATCAATGTAGTTCCCCTTCAACCACATACGTTACTAATACTCTGAGACCCTTCAAACACTTACACTGTTTTGTAACTGATGGTAGAGGGTTTCTCAAATCCTTTCCCCAAACTGTGCTCAGAATAACCCTATAACAACAACACTCACTTCACATTTGAGGAGATGGAGGCCTCCTCTATGAAGTTGCCTCACGCCTTACCCAGAGTCACATGGTGGTCGGCAGGTGCACACATACACACACATTCACACCCACATACACATACACACCCCCCACACACACTCATATGTGCACACACACACTCTCACACTCATCCCGTATACACACTCACACACACAAACTCACTTACACACAAACTTACACACATGCACACTCACACACACACTCTCACTCACAGTGTACAGCTTTGGCCCCAGTCTTTTCTCAACACAACCCGGGTGATTCTTTCAAAACTTGAGTCTGATCACGTCACTTCTCTGTTAAAAACCACCTGACGCAAAAGTAAAAACCAAGGTCATTCCAACGACCTTCCAGGTGCTGACTGCTGGTTCCCCAGGACCCTCTGAGGTCATCGCCTGCCAGTCCTGGACTCATTCCCTTTGGTGCAGCCACATGGGCCTTCTTCCTGGTCCCAAACCCCCCAGCATCACTCTGGGCTCAGAGCCCTTCGCCTCCTATTCTTTCTGAAATGCCTGCTTCTCACACTCTTCAAGCTTTTGCCCAATGACTGCACGGTCCTCCTCATAATCCTATGGAAAGGACCCCTTGGAAAAACGTGACACTTCTTGTTTTTACCCACAGTATATGTCACCTAATAAAATATGGAACTTACTTATTTTGTTTTCTGTTTATCTACCCTGTCTATAATATAAACTCTGTGAGGACAGAGATTTGTATTGTGTACACACACACACACACACACACACACACACACACACCCCTAGAATCTTCAGCGGTGAAACTTGGCAATAATGTGCATCAATAAACATTTGTTGAGTGAATGAATGAGTGAAAGGACACAATTTGTAAAGAAAAGCAAGACCATGTTGTATACAAAGTTGCATATCCACCTGTAATCCCAGCACTTTGGGATCACTTGAGGCCAGGACTTCAAGACCAGCCTGGGCAACATAGTGAGACCCCATATCTACAAAAAAAAATTTTTTTTTAAATTAGCCCAGCATAGTGGCATATGCCTGTGGTCCCAGCTACTTGGGAAGCTAAGGCAGGAGGATTTTTTGAGCCGAGGAGTTTGAGGCTGCAGTGAACCATGTTCATGCCAGTGCACTCTAGCCTTGGTGACAGAGTGAGACCCTATGTCAAAAGAAGTAATTAAAAAGTTATATATTTTTCTATTTTTATGTATTACCATATCACGAAAATTTTCTCATGTCATTAAATATTATTCAAAAATAAAATTTTCAATGTCTGTATCTGTTTCATCATCTAGATGTACATGATCTATTTAACCATTTTCCTATATTGGGGAATTTGGATTGCTTTACACTTATAAGTGACTCTGCAAACAATATCCATGAGTTTACTTCCTATGTATCTGTCTAGTGTTTAATATGTGCTAAGCTTGGTATTGAGGTTACAAGGAGCAGCTGGAATCCAGTCCTTATTATGAAGCTCTCAAGCAGGTAGGAAAAAGAGGAAAGGCCGGGTGCAGTGGCTTATGCCTGTAATCCCAGCACTTTGAGAGACTAAGGCAGGTGGATCACTTGAGGCCAGGAGTTTGAGACCAGCCTGGCCAATATGGTGAAACCCCATCTCTACTAAAAATACGAAAATTAGCTGGGCATGGTGGCAGGCACTTGTAATATCAGCTACTCGGGAGGCTAAGGCAGGAGAATTACTGGAACCTGGGAGGTGGAGCTTGCAGTGAGCCAAGATCATGCCACCGTACTCCAGCCTGGGTGACAACAGCAAGACTCTGTCTCATAAAAAAAAAAAAGAGAGAGAGAGAGAAAAGGAAGGAAGGAAGGAAGGAAGGAAGGAAGGAAGGAAGGAAGGAAGGAAGGAAGGAAGGAAGGAAATTTAAGTGTGGTCAATAGAAAAGAATGGTGTTAGAAATGGTTATTAATAGATTTATTATGCCACAGGTCACTGAACTCTGTTAATTGCTAGTTTTTCCTTTACTCCTGAGATTGAATCTCTTCTATTTATCTAGGCTCAAGTTCACCAATCTTTATTCTGCCAAGGCAAGTCTGCTATTAAGCCCATCCAGTGAAATTTTCATTTCAGATATTGTATTTTCAGTTCCTAAAGTTATGTTGTTTATATACTGTCTTATAAATTAGACCTAACCTAGGTACTGCTCTAACAAAAACCTGACTATAATATATGGCTGATTTGCCAAGGAATAACTTGTCTGGTGCCAGTCCCGTCCTTGTTATAATTAGCATAAGTGAAAGAGGAGACAAGTCATAACAAGTTGGTTGGACAGATGCTCTCCACTGTTCACTGAATAATAAAAAAGGGCAGAATGGGAAGATGAAGATAAATAAAAAGGCAAAATGCTTTGTTGCTGCTGTTGTATGGAACTGTTGTATTTTGCAGATTATATCCATATCATCTCTTTTGTGCTTTATAATACGCAAAGTAGGCCAATATAATAATGAAGTCTAGCTGACTCGTGGGATTGTACTAAAGCTGATAAATGGGTTTGTAATCTATGAATCAAATGAAAGTTATTGGCTGGTAAATTTGCACAGCTCAGTTGATGCAACAATACAACTTTCATCAAATACATTTCAATCAGGTGCAGGAATCCCATCCTGGGACTGATCTGAGAATGGACCTAGAACGCTGATGCTCCTTGTTATAATGATGCTAAATGAATGTATCAAAAATAAGTTATGATATTTTACATATGTTATGATAAATAATATACCTAGGTAAGAGAATACATTGATAATTAGCTTGCACTCTGGGTGTTCAATACAAATATTTCTAGAAACTACAATGGAAATGCAAAGCATGGTTAGAAGATATAAAATATATAGAAAGCCGCTCCTGAAAAGCAAGCAAAGAGTATGTTATTGCCAGTAAAACAGTAACTTAAGAATAATATTAAATCACTCACTATTCTTTTCAGTCGTACTCTGAGCTTCCTATTCAAAACTATGTTTTCTAATTCAAAAAGTTATTGCTTATTCTTGAAACGATAATCAAGACCCCATGCTGAAGGCTTCAGCCCTCACTCCAAGAACATCAGGATTGACTCAGTAAGAACTTTTTACCCCCAGCCAACACAGAATGATGCATTTTCACTGTGTTCCCCACATGCTCACAATACTACCCAGTGCTCACTGGCAATGAAGGAGGAATCTCGGTAGCCAAAGATCTCGTAGTTCTAGGTTAGACTATTGCAGCATTGGTGAAGCAGGTCCCCGTGGGCCACAGAGTCTCTCCTTCCAGATGACTCTGCACAGAACCACCTCAACAGCTTTGGCCCCAGTCCATGTGGATCTCACGCTTCTTAAATGGTGTCTGTGTCTTTATTAAGATAAAACTGAAAGAACATGGGTGGTTTTTAAGGCATGGAAAGGAAGACTCTTACGCTATTTCCAAGGGGCTAACAAGAATTGGCCTTCAAATCTTCCCCAAAGAATGAAAATGCCTTTGAGGATATAAATGGATTAGAATTCCTCAAAAAAAGAAAAGACTGGTGAGAGTGACATTTCCTTTTTCTATTGTTTGAAGAAGAGAATGTGTTTCTTTTTATCCTAATATAAGAGTTAATGCAACAGTATAATAAAAAGCAGAGGTGGAATTTCTCCTATAAGGGAATTTCAAAGGGAGGCAATCTGCTTTTGAAAAGTCGGGATGACTTCTAAGTGGAGGCTGCTCGAGACGCAGTGCAAGCTGGTGTTTAAACACACCCCACACAAGCAATTCACCTGACAGCTGAGTGATGTGTCCAAATGCAAACGGATGGGATGGATCTTCGAGGTTACTTTTGTCAGCATGAGAACTACGAGAAAAATTCACCTTTGAGAGTCTTAGTTTTGCTGTTTGAAAAAGAACTTGGCCAGTTCAGCCCTCCGTTTCTATTTTCAGGGCTACGTAAATTAATTCCAGTCTTTTTCAGAGGTGAAGGAAATTTCTCTAATAAAAAGTCATTGATGTTTTCACATTTTTCATCATCTTTTTAAAAACTGTACTGCAACATTTTATGAAGGCTAATTTAGTGGAATGTCATGTTATTTATTTTACAGTGTGGATCTGAGGATAGACTAGCCTGCCTTTTTTGATAATGAAAAGCAGAGTTTTAAACATTGAAAAAATAAGGGAAAGGCAAAATGTTATGGAATGTTAGTGTTATGGTGAATAGATGTAATTATTTTTAAAAAGAAAATACAATAATCAGGGTTTCTCAAACTTGAAGAATATATGCATCTATTGAAGGAAAAACCATTTTTGTGGACACCCAGCACTGTCTTACATTATTTTATTATATTTTACATTACTTTACGTATGTTTACATTACTTTTATTATATTTTAATGTCATTTGAATATGCATATATGTAAACCAAAGTGTTGGCCTTTTACAATAACTCGTATGCAGCAAAATGAAAAGAAATATACATAATAGGAACAGATACAATGGAAACCATGAGTCCATGTTGACAGCATCAATTGAATGCAAAGGATGATATGATTTTGCTGAGTTCCATCTGTATCTTCCAAAGAGAATGTGGCACTAAGCGACTTGCTGCCTGTTCCTGTGAGCTCTGCACACCCATGGTGCTTTGGGAAAGGCTGCTTCTCTCATGACTATTTCCTTGTTGAGCCACGGACACCTCAGGTTTCCACCCGGTGTAAATGCATTGCTTATTTGTAGTCGGCTTTTGTTCTTCTTCTTTCACCTCGGGCAATTAAATAAGGACTCCCCCTGACCGTGAATACTAAGGCAAACATGGGACTGACATGACGTCACTCTGTTGGTGATCAGTTGGCCTTCTAGTTGGTCCAGAACACAAAGACAAAATTCAGCTAGACAGTACTTCTGTAGGCCCCAGCTTGATCAACAATGATGTAGTTGCTGGACCCTGCTCTGGGAAGAAATCATTGAAACGTGCAATGGTTGTGAAATCAGGTTTTTATTTTTTGCCTCAGTTCTGCCTTTTATGCAGCAAGTCCTCCCCATTTGCCACCCAGAAAACTGCTAGTCACCCTCCAGGACCCCACACAATGTCGCTGTTTCTGCAGTCTATGTCAATGCAGGCACGCAAACCACACCCATATGAGGCTGATCATTTCCTACTTCGGGCTTGCAAAGCCCTTTGCACCAGCCCCTAGGGAGCATTTCTCACTACTGACTGCTTTGCCCCATATCCATCTCCTCCCGCCTTTCAGTCTGTGAGCTTGAGCTCTTCATAAACTCAAGAACAAGAAACGCTGTTTTTCCATATTCAACTCACTAGAGCCCAGAGTTAGCAGGCCCTCCGTAAACGCAGAAGGAATAAACTTGCAAAAAACGTTTGTAAAATGTGAAAAGCAACGAGCAAATAAATCAAAATGCAATGGAATAAGAATCTGTGTTATGGACATATGTGGTCCCTCATCAGGACCACCACCACCCACCGCCCACCCCACCCACCGCCAACACATACCTCACTTCTACAGACCCAGAAGATGTGGTCTATAACCACGCATAGAGTGTGGGAATGTTTTCTTTTGTTTCAATGGACATTGCAGCATGGGCCACTGCAGGCATGCACTTCACTGTCAGGCAGAGATTAACTCTGTGTGTCTTCACCGAATCTGCTTATAAACTGTAGCTGAGAGCAGAAAGCCTTGGAGCTGTTTTGCCCCAGGCCTGGGGTAGAAATGGGATATGGTCGTTTTCTGGGAGATTGGGCAGTAGGAGCCTGTGAGTAATTCCTCTTAGAGAGCAGAGGGTGCACCTGCCCCTGGGAATGCCAGGAGGCAGCCTGCTGAACCTCCCGACCTGGGGGCCCTGAAAGGAAACAGGGGAGTGGGACAAATGGCTCCCAGGCCCTAGGGTAGATTAAAGTCTGCGCAGAGTCCCACCTGTGAGCTATAAAAAAAAAAACAAGAAGGCAGAAGGCAACATGGGAGAATTTTCCATTTCAGAGATTTTGATAGGTATTTGTTGACTGAGTGTGTGACAAAGGGAAGAACCCTCTAAGCAGGATAATGGTGAGAGAGGGTTCAAGAACAGCAGTTTGCAAGCAGCCCGAACAGCCAGTCTAAACTGGAGCCAAAGGTTGCCTCTAGTCCATCAATGGAAGTGATGGTTTAAGAGTTGGTCTAGGGCCAGGCGCGGTGGCTCACGCCTGGAATCCCAGCACTTTGGGAGGCTGAGGCGGGTGGATCACGATGTCGGGAGTTTGAGACCAGCCTGGCCAACATGGTGAAACCTCATCTCTACTAAAAATACAAAAATTAGCAGGGCACGGTGGTGGGCACCTGTTATCTTACCTACTTGGGAGGCTGAGGCAGGAGAATCGTGTGAACCCAGAAGGCGGGGGTTGCAGTGAGCCATGAGCCAAGATTGCGTGATTGCACTCTAGCCTGGGCAACAGGGTGAGACTCTGTCTCAAAAAAGAAAGAGTCGGTCTATGGGGCCGGGCGCAGTGGCTCATCCCAGCACTTTGGGAGGCTGAGGCGGGTGGATCATCTGAGGTCAAGAGTTCAAGACCAGCCTGGCCAACATGGTGAAACCCTTTCTCTACTAAAAATACAAAAAAAATAGCCGGGTATGGTGGCACACGTCTGTAATCCCAGCTATTCAGGAGGCTGACGCAGGAGAATCACTTGAACCTGGGAGGTGGAGGTTGCAGTGAGCCGAGATCACACCATTGCACTTTAGCCTAGGTGACAGAGCGAGACTATGCCTCAAAAATAAAAATAAAAAGAGTCAGTCTATCAGTGACACACAGCTGACCCTTGAACAACATGGGTTTGAACTGCATGGGTCCACATATATGCAGATTTTTTTCAATAAATATATTGGAAACATTTTTGGAGATTTTCCACAATTTGAAAAAACACAGGTGAACTGCGTAGCCTAGAAAGAGTGAAAAAATTAAGAAAAAGGTGTCATGAATGCATAAAATATATGTAAATACTAGTCTGTTTTATCATTTACTATCATAAAATATATACAAACCTACTATAAAAAGTTAAAATTTATCAAAATTTATGCACTCAAACACTGACAAACTAAAGTACATACTCCACTACTGGAATGATTCTGTAACCACCTCTTGTTGACCTTGGTGAGTTCAAGTATTGAATCTGCGGAAAACCAGTGTGACCCTAGCCACCTCCACCTGAGCAGTTCATCTTTCCAGTAAATTGAGTATTGCAGTAAAAAGTGATCTCTTGCAGTTCCCCTGTACTTTTCATTGTGTTTAGTGCAATACCATAAATCTTGTTTTCTGTTTGTTTGGTTGGTTGGTGTTTTTGTTTTTGTTTTTGTTTTTGTTTTGAGATGGAGTTTCACTCTTGTTGCCCAGGCTGGAGTGCAATGACATGATCTCGACTCACTGCAACCTCCGCCTCCTGGATTCAAGCAATTCTCCTGCCTCAGCCTCCCAAGTAGCTGGGACTACAGGCGCACCACCACATCTGGCTAATTTTGTATTTTTGGTAGAGATGGAGTTTCACCATGTTGGCCAGGCCAAGTCAATTTTTGAGTCAATTTCTTGGTGGCCACTTTTTGGAAATGCCCCACGTGTTCTTGAAAGAATGAGTATTCTCCAGTTTTGGGGTGCAGTATTTCATGTATGCCTTTTGGGCCCAGATTTTAAATTATGTTGTTTAAATCTGACATACCCTTGCTGGGTGGTATCTTCTTGATGCATTGATTACTAGGAGTGGTGTGTTAACATACTCAATAGGTCGGTGTTTTGTCCATTTCTCTCACTGGTTTTTTATAATTTATTATAATGGAACAACAAATTTAAATTTGTACCTGCTTGTCCATTTTTATTTTATACATTTTGAAGCTATGTTAGCAGGTTACAAAAGACTTTTAAAATTATCACATTTTCCTGGTAAATTGACCATTTGTCAATGCACGGTGACCCTCTTTATTTCTAGGAATGCTTTGTGCCTTAGGCTGTATTTCATCTGATATTAATATAGTTGTAACAGCTTTCCTTTGAGTATTTGCCCTTTTCCATCCCTTTATTTTCAAACTTTAACTTAATTTAAAAAAATAATATTACTACCTTTCTAAAAACAAAAGGACTTTAGAAGGCTTTAACTGTGATAATCACTTCTCAGTTTACATGCCATTGCTTTCTTAGTTTCTGTCTATTCTGATTTCATTTTATCCCACAAATGATACATTATCATTACTGGGTTTTAAATCAATGTTTAGATTTACCCACATGCTTATTACTGTTGTGCTCATCATTTCTTCTTGAATTCAGATCTTTCTTCTGAAACTATTCTTCCTTCACTCTTTTAGAAGGGTGTGTCAAAAGCACATCTTCAAAAGAGTGTGTCAGCTGTAAATTCCATTTTTGTTTGTCTGAGGAATCTTTATTTCTTGGAGAATAGATATTCTGGGCATAAAATTTTAGATTAAGAATGATTTCTCACAATATCTTGAAGATATTATTTTACCATCTTTTGGCTTTTATGTTGTTGAAATGTCGTCTATGAAACTGTTCACCTTTAGGTAACCTGTTTTTTCTCTCCATTCTTAGATTTCCTATTATCTTTGGTATCCCTCAAGGCACTATGATGCTTGTAGAGTGTTTATCATTATTATTATTCTGCTTGGTGTTCACTAGTTTCTTAATCTGAATATTGTAGTCTTTCAATAATAATAGAAAATTCTCTTCAATTATCTCTTCAGATATTTCCTCTCTCACAGTCTGTCCATCTCCATCTCTTTATCTCTTTCATGTTTTCCATCTCCTTTATATTTTATATTTTACCTAAATTATTCAGATCCGTCTTCTAATCTAGTCTCTCTTTAGCTTTATATGTGTTTTCAGATCTGCCTTCAAATTTAATGAGTCTCTCTTCAGTTGTATTTAATCTGTTGTTTACTTCATCTATTGAGTTTCTGATTTTAGTCATTATATTTTTCATATTTAATACTTTTATTGGTTCTGTTTTGTACCTGCTTGTTTATTTCCTTGATAATTCCTTACCATCATACTTTCAAAATCTTCTTTTACTTCTTGAAACATATAAAAGAGATTTATTTTGTATTCTAGCATCTGATTTGGTTTTTCTGAATCGCATTATATGTTTTGTAGTTTCTGTTGACTCTTGCTCATGGTGGCTTATTTCCTTGTGTGGATTGTGTTGTTTGATAGTTAACTTATGTTCCATAGAACTTTATCTGTTAAAGCCTGAGTTTAAAGTTTATTTGTCCAAATTTGCCTGGAGATTTGACTCACCTGAGACTTTATTTAAACTAAATTTTAAGTTCTTCATCCCCACACAAGTAGTATGAATTCCAGTCCCAGGCTCCTGTGAGTATGAGATTTAAGAATTCTTTGGAGATACTCTTTGTTTGTTCAGGTCAATCTAGAGCCAGACCATCTCTTTCAGCAGGGCGTGTTTTTCCCCCAACCCACTGCAAGTTGTACTTTTTGAAGTATCACATTTTAAGGATTGTGGCCTAATTTGAGATTCTCCAATTTGACTTGCTACTTGGCTCAGGTGCCTAGGTTTGTGCTCTGTTCCCAAGCAAGTAGACTATTAAGTCTATGATCTAGGCCACCAGGGATGGTCAGATGTCCCCAGCAAAGGGCCGTTTTCAGCTGCTGGACCACCTCTCCCGATTCATGCTTCCTTGTTTCAGGATCAGACAATTTCCCATACTTCCCCACTAGCCCAGCCATGCATAGGAGATGTTTTCTTTCTATACTGTGTCCATTGCTTTAGGTGTTCTCCAGTGGAAATTTCTCCAAACATGATAAGGAGTAGAAGAATCACTGCTTCCATGTTTTGGTATTTCTAAAATTTTGCTTCTAGGTGTGATATTGGCAGTGTAGTTCATTTTTCCCTTTCTGAGCATGTCTCCTTCCCTGGTTTCTGTGACCATATTCTTTTCTCTCATTTTTCCATCTTTTCAAGAAAGAGTCTGCTGTTCCTTCACCTTGTCAACCAAGATCAGGATCTGGGAGTCATTCTTGACTTTTTCTTGCCCCTCACACACATTTGGAGTAGAACTCGTATTGGTCTTTCTTCCTTGCCTGCCTGTCCCCACTCTTCCTCTGTCTCTGCTATTCCACAACCTCGTGCCCCGTTGCATGAATGGATTCAAAATCCTCCTAACCACGCCCCCGGCCTTCTGGTTGTGTCCTTCAGCTCATTACTTTCCTTCTGTTTCCAGAGGAATTGTTTGATGCCCTCCTCATTCTTGCCAGCATCTTGTCTCTTGCAGACAGGGACCTCTACATATTGCCTGAACACCAGGCTGTAAGAGAATGGCTGCCCGCTGTCTGCAAAAGGATGAATCCCTGCCTCTTGCTGAATCCATACTGATGGCAGCGGCAGGGCTGGAGCCAAACTTGCTTGCTGATGCCAGTGTCTGTGCTTGGTCTAGCACATCCTACTGTTGTAACAGGTGTTGATTAAACTGCCAGCAAAACTTGGCTACATGCTTAACAAATTCCTTCAAAATGTAATCAGTATTTACAAAGGATATGAATTATCATGAAAATGTTAACTCTTTAAAATCCTTCTCTTGACAACATTTAATTTTAATTGGAGGTGCTGTCAATTCATGGTATCTATTCAACTTCTTTAATTTTTATAGCTTATACCATTGAAGCTGGGAGATTCCGCTTAGGGACTTCCCCAAACCTCAACCCAAAACTCCACACTGAAGATACTCATCAGATGTTTGTTAATAAAAGAATGATAAGATAAAACCATAAATGAATAAAATAAATTCTTCTCAATTTTGTGATTAAATAAGTGGGTGCATAATTGTCAAGTTAAAGGTTATGGAGAAATAAGCCAGCATGTGGCCTGAAGGACTCTGGTCATCACCATCAGTGAGATGAAGGGCATGAATCAGTAAAGGGTCAGTGGTACCCAGCAGACTGAAGTTGGCCAGCTATAAACCTCATTCTCAGAATGCTATAAGTCTCATAATGCTATAAACCTCATTCTGTCACTTGGAAAATGTGGGAGACAATGCCTCTTTCAGAGAGTAGCTGTGAGTATTAAAAGACATGACGAATGTAAAACAATGGTGGGGTGGGGTTCTGACACATAGTAGGTGCTCAGCAAAAGTGACGTCCACTCCTTTTCCTCTGCTTTCTTATTATGAGCAATGTCTAATAGATTTTTTCAAAGTACATCTATTTAGCACCCAAATACCTAAAACAAAATTCCAACTTAGAGAAAATAATATACAGTGGGCATGTCATCTATGCAAAGGCAAATGTCTGGATTTCCAATTACATTTCTCCACTTTTTAATTGTCTGTTCTAGCACTGGTTAGACATAGCCCAGGAAGTAAAGTCTGAAAGGAAATGCATTCAATGTCCCTGGCATAATCTGGCAAGGCCTGAAATCCATGTATGTGTATGGGTGTGTATGTGTGTATGTGTACATATATATAAGAGTGCATGTACATGCATAGGTATGTGTATATGTGTATGTGTGTATATGTGTACGTGTATGTATGTATACGTGAGGTGAGGTGTGAGCAGAGACACCTCAGCCAGTCTCGGGGGTGAGGGAAGGTTTTCTAGAGGAATCAAGAGCCCACCTGAGATCAGAGGGATGAGAAGAGCTGGCTTCAGAGGGAGGAGGGGTGGGGAGCGAGTGCTGACCAGCCAGGCCTGCATGCTCAGGGACCCAGCAGGCAGCGCAAGAGCCAAGGTCCTGTTTCAGGAGCGTGGGGAACTCAGCCTGGCTCAGATAGCATCAGGGCAGGGGGAGGCCTTCAGAGAGGAGGCTGCAGGGGACCCAGAGCCGTCAGAAGGTCTCACTGTCATCCCGGGGGCACTGGGAAGGTGCATGAGGGGGAAGACAGGGACAGGACCAGTCATTCATTTGGAAGAATCATTTGGCCACAGTGGGGGGGGCACAGGCTGGAGGGGCAGGACAGCAGAAGAGCCAAGGTCTTCAGGCCACAGAGCCGTCAGAAGGTCTCACACTGGTGCAATAGAACAGGGCGGCTAGAGTCCCACAGGCTGGAGGGGCAGGCAGAGGCAAGTGTGTGGGGAAAGAGTCCCCGGCAGAGGGAAGTGTGTGGGGAAAGGAGGGGGGTTGCAGCAGCACTGGGCAGTGAGCTTGGAGGGTGATGGGAAGATGAGACCCCAGGTCTGCCTGGGCTGTTGGTTTCCATGATTTCCTCCATGGCATGGCTTGCAGCAACAGAGCCCAAGCCCCCTCAACTCCCAATCCAGAATATTTCATGTCACTCAACACACTCAGGCCATGAGCCTGGACCCTGATGTCTGGCTGCAGAGTTCCCATGGAGTGTCACTGGTGTGGCCAGCACAAGCTCCTCCCCTTCCTATTTACCCTAATCGACTGTACAATAAGGAAAGCGCCAGTCCCTTTCTCATTGAGACGCTGCATCACAGTGTAGACACAGAGCGTCTCTGAGCCATGACTGGGACCTGGGAGCCCTCCTCACAGTCACTGTCTCAGTTCATTTGGAATGCTGAGAGCAGGGCGTGCTCCCGTCTTCTCTCAAAAAGATCCCTGCAAAACTCAGCAGCAGGTCCTTCCTCATCTGGAGCCCTGAACCAGATCAGTCCACTTGCTTGCGGGATCCCAGAGGTGGAGCCTGGTGCGTCTCAGCTCCGAGACCCTCCTCCCCTCCAAGGGACTGCTCTGGGAGCCTTGCTGGCATTCCTTCCTGTCCCTTATGTAACCAGGATTCCTCACTGCTGGGAGCATCAGCCATGATTCAGGAAGGAGGTGGAATTGGTGTGGGATCCTGAAGGAGCCTGGATAGCAGGCAGCAGAGTGAGGACCCCCCGAGGGGCATACCCTGCAGTAAAGAAGGAGGTGAGTTTGGGCAAGCTTCAGGTTGGTTGTGCTGTGAGGGTGGGTGGGAAGGTGGAAGTGTGGGCAATGATGGACGGTGGCACTACGAGGTCCCACAGTCATGGGGAGACACATGGCACCTTAGAGCAGGGGATGACATGAACAGCACTGTGCCCAGGGAAGCACCACAGTGGGGAGGTCAACAGGGGCTATTTCTTTGTTGAGATGAGACTGGAGTCCAAAGTGGGAGGGTGGCAGAAGGCCAAAGGGGGAAGCACATGACCATAGCGCAGAAGACAGTCTTGAAGTCTAGGCAACCAATCAGGCTATGAGAGTGGTGCAGACTCCCAGGGGCTCCAAGATCAGGACCTGGAGGCCTGGGAGGATCAGTCTGAGAACAGCACCACCCTGATAGGGATAAGGAGAAGCTCCCTCTGCTCTTAGTTCAATCATCAGATGCCTTCTGTGAATCCATGGACGGGCTGGTCGGAAGCTTCTCCTCCCTGCACCTGGGATTGTGCAAGTCTCTGAAATTCTTTGACATCTTTTGGAAAAGCACTTTTAATTACAAGGCAGTTATTTTCCAGCATTTTTAGTTTGAGATATGGTCACTAATCTGTGAGCTTCTAAAAATTTGGAACCATCTCACCACGCCTTGCTCCAGCCATCTTCTGGGAAGCACAACCTGTCCTAAGTGCTCATTAAAACTTTCCTGAATGAATAAACTAGTACAGCCGCTATGGAAAACAGCGTGGAGATTCCTCAAAGAAGTAAAAGTAGATCTACCATTTGATCCAGCAATCCCACTACCAGGTATCTACCCGGAAGAAAGAAGCCATTATTTGAAAAAGATACTCACACACACATGTTGATAGCAGCACGATTCGCAATTGCAAAATCGTGGAACCAACCCAAATGCCATCAGTCAACGAGTGGATAAAGAAACTGTGGCATATATATGCAATAGAATACTACTCAGCCATAAAAAGGAACGAATTAACAGCATTTGCAATGACCTGGATGAAACTGGAGACTATTATTCTAAGGGAAGTAACTCAAGAATGGAAAACCAAACATCGTATGTTCTCACTGATAAGTGGGAGCTAAGCTATGAGGACACAAAGGCATAAGAATGATACAATGGACTTTGGGGACTTGCAGGGGAAGGGTGGGGGGGTTGAGGGATAAAAGACAACACATACGGTGCAGTGTACACTGCTTGAATGATGGGTGCACCAAAATTTCACAAATCGCCACTAAAGAACTTACTCATGTAACCAAATACCACCTGTATTCCAATAACTCATGGAAAAATACAATAAAATAATTTTTTTTAAAATACAAAAACAAAAACAAAACAGTGACTGGCTTCGTGGTCTTCACACTTGAGAGGGCCGTCTGTGCAGGGCATTCCTGCATGCCCGTTGTTTGATGTCTCTGTGTCCGTTGTTGCATGAGTGCCCCCGACCCGCCAGCAGCCACCTGCACATTTCATTAGCTGAGCCGCTCTCCTCCGGCCCATTAATCAAGCTGTTAAATACAGGACTTAACACCACGCCAAGCCACTTATCTGCCGAGGCCTGGGCTCCCGCCCCTCCGCTTCCCCCGGGGCGGTTGAGGAAATCATTAACACCTCACATGCAACCTCACTGCTCTCCTGCTCTGCACGTCAGCCAGAACTGCCCGGCCTAGGATCTGCTCCCCCAGAACCCCCAACCCTTACCCCCCTCCCCCTTCTCCCCGTTTCTGCAGCAGAAGTGGAGAGCCTCCACTCACACATGCCCTGGGCTTCGAGGTCAGGCCTTTGGCTGGGATGTCAGTTTTGTTGAGGACTTCATGGCCTCCTTCAATATCCACTCAAATCAGTGACTTGGAAGATACTGCTGACCCGCTGTGTGACGGGCTGGTGGCTGTGTGTGCATGAGCAGTTAGTCCATTGACTCAGCGGACTCACCGGACGTCCCCAGAGGGGTCTCCGTGTGGTCTGGTCCCCCATTTCAGATGAGGATCTGAGGCCCAAGAGAGCAAGCGTTGGGCAGGGTCAGGCCTCTAGGGGGCGCCTCCTGCCCCCAGAGCAAGGCTTTTCCGCTGGACCACAACAGCACTCCCAGCCTGGCGGGCACCCGGGCCTGGCTTGTCCGCTCTAGGGCGGTTGGTAGGAGCTCTATGCTTTCTCCCAAGGGTCCAGTCACAGGGATTGCCTGGTCTGGTTGCCATGGCTAGGTGGTAGATTGTGTTTTCCCAGAGACAGCCGAAACACTGTTGTCCATCATCGTTCATCACGTAGGTTCTTTGAAAGTTGACTTTGTCCCTCACCCAGTGAAGGGGTGGAATGTATTTCCTCTTACCTGGCCCTGGGCTGGTACTGGGGCTGTCTTAACCAATCGCATGCAGCAGAGAGGATGCCCGGCCATCCCTGGCATAGCCCTTACCTGGCCTGGCCATTTCCACTTCCTGCTTCTTAGAACACTGACTTCTGGTGGCATTTCCTCTCAGTGCACAGCTACCATGCTGTAAGAAGCATATGCCACGTGGAGAGGTCACATAATGGCCCCAGGGGAGCTCTCAGCTGACAGCCAGAGTCAACTGGCAGCTATGTGGAGGCACCATAGTGGACGTCCAGCCCAGTCAAACCTTTAGGTAGCCCCATTGGACTGCATCTGCAGTGAGATTCTTCAAGTGAGAGCTGCCCAGCTAAGCCCTGTCAAGCCTTATGACCACAATAAATAACTAATTATGATTGTGAGCCACTGAGTTTTGGGGCGGCTTATTACACAGGGTGGCCTGTTGGCCATGCTGGTGGTCAGCAACTGTAGCCTCACCGGGCAGATCCTGGTGCCCGCAGTAGACAAGGCCATGCTGAAGTGGAACTCAGGAGACCTGGTTCCAGCCTGGCTCAGCTACTGGCCAGCGGTGTGACCCTGAGCAAGTCACTTTGCCTAAGTCTCAGTGTCCCCATCTGTTAAGTAGGAATTTGCCACTCATTTGGTATGGGTTTTGCCTGAATGTGGTCATTTGCTTATCTCGATT
Organism: Macaca thibetana thibetana; assembly: GCF_024542745.1. Taxonomy (NCBI): domain Eukaryota; kingdom Metazoa; phylum Chordata; class Mammalia; order Primates; family Cercopithecidae; genus Macaca; species Macaca thibetana. The sequence goes on from NC_065589.1 coordinate 3,881,557, forward strand.
GCTAGAACCCTGGGCTGGTGACGTAATTTTGAGGCTGGTTAATTTTGCTTTGTTCTGTGGTCTCACCTGGATTCTCTTCCTGGGCCAGATGAGCCACGTGGGTCCCTGGCTCAGCCTGGAGAAGGCGGATTGGTGTGAACCCACAGCTGCATACTTCCACAGTGCTGGGTATGTGGACACCAGGGTTTCCCCACAGGAGCTCTGTCAATGGTCTGTTAACATCTTTGGAGCTCCATTTTCCCTCCTATGAATCTGAATTCCACTCTGCCTCTGTTCCTTTTCATGTGTAGTCCAAGACTGCAATTATGCACTTCTGGAATTCCTTTGTTTGAACTTCTTGAAGTCCAGAATCTGGTGCTCAGCTTTGTGTGGGGAAGCTCTTGAGACAGTTCAAGTCTCCATCCTTTTTTACCTCTAGCTCCTAAGGGCTGTATCCCCTTCTGATCAGGCAGGATCCTCATTCCATGTCCCTTCCTTGGAGAAGCAGCTGTGCAAGAGGAAAAGCACATGGGAAGCGGGCCTGGAGACAGGGGCATCATCCTGACTCCATCACCCAGCCTTGGAGGACCTTTGTCTATAAAGTGATGGAGTCATCAGTTCATCCCTTCAGCAAATATCTACTGAGCATGGAGTTTGTGCAAGGCACCCTGGAAGCCAGGTTCGGTGGTGGGAAAGAAAGATGCCGTCCCTGTCCTCATGGTGCTTAGGCTCTAGAGGGAGTCCAGCATTCAAGAGTTTTTCACCTGTGTAATCCGGACACAGAGGAGAAACACAGAGGCTAAGGGAGCAATAGGAGGTTGCTCTGACCTTGCTTGGCAGGTGCTGATCTGAGAACACCAAGGTGTCTATAGAATGGGTAGAAGTAGGCCCATACTGTAGAACGGAAAGTAACAGAGGTCAGCCAGGTAGACCAAGCAGCATGTGCAAAGGCTCTGAGGCCTGGAGTGGCTGGAGAGGAAGAGAAAGAAATGCAGGTGAGGCTGGCAGGCTGAGTCACCGGTGAGCATCTGGGGTGGCCAAGCAGCTGATTTTGGATTTTATCCAAAGAGCAATCTGATATTTTTTAGTATGTTTGATTAACATACAGTAAAATTCATTCTTTGTGGTGTTTTGACAAGTGCACAGTCATGAACCCACCACCACAGTCAAGATGGAAGTTTTATCACCCAAAATGCTCCCTACTCTGCCACTTACTGCTGCTAACCACTAACCTGCTCTCTGCTCCTATAGTTCCGCCATTTCCAGAATGTCGTATAAATGGAATGAAACAACATACAGTTTAGCTTTGGGATCTAGCTTCTTTCACTTCACACAGAGCATTGGAGATGCACTCATGTTGTTGCATGGGTCAGTAGTTTGTTCTTTTTTATTGCTGAGTGAGTGGTGCTGCCTTGTGTGGAGACACCACAGGGTGCTCATCTGTTCCTCAGGTGAGGGACATTTGGGCTGTATCCAGTTTTAACTGTATCCAGTTATTATGATGAAAGCTGCTATATACATTCACATATAAGCTTTTGTGTCCATAAGTCTGTATTTCTCTTGAGCACATGCCTAGGAGTGGGATTGCTGGATCACATGGTAGCTGCTTGTGGGACCTCATTAGAAATTGCCATACCATTTTCCAACGTGACTGTGCCATTTGCATCCCCACCAGCAGTGTCTAAGGGTTTCAGCTGCTTCACATCCTTGACAACACTTTAAACAGTCTTTGTAATGTTTGCTATTCTAGTGGATGGGAATGTGGTGTCCACATGCATGACCCTGAGGCCCTCTGGGCACAAGACGAGGTCTTGTGGCAGGAAAGGCAGAAAGTATACCCAGCCTGCAGGTGGTTAAGAGGCATACTATTGAGCAGAGAGGAAGGTGAGAGGACCAGACATATTCTGTTTAATAGCTTAGTAGCTTCATTTAATAGACTGGCATGAGGGCTTCTATTTGAACACTTGCCTCAGGCCCCCAAACGGTAAAAGCAGAACTGTTTTTTTATTTTCAGGAAAGGTTCATGCAGCGTTGGTTGGTTTAGGGGAGACAAAAATCGAGGAGAGAGAGAGAGAAGTGAATGTCTCAGTGTGACTTTGGCTTCCTTCTGCCTGTTCTGAAACGCAGCAGGAACCTCATGTCTCTCTCCCCCTGGCTCCCCGGCCCTGGGAAGTCCACCTGCCGTGACACTGCCTGGCCTTGGTGGCCATTTTTTTCCGTACTTCATGCTGGAGCAGCCCTTCTAGAGGATCTGAGGGTAGCAAGTTCTCCTGTCCACATGAGAAGCCTTTTAGCAAGCCCTCCTTCACCTCCTGCCCTGGCCCAGGGGCTTTACGTGCACTCTTTGAATCAAAGTGAATAAAAATTCAGAATCTGCAAACTCAAAATTCATCTACAAGAGCCTGAGTTCCAACCCCACCCCACTGTGCTTGGTCTAATCAAACAACAAGGGGGGAAATCACAAAGACAGGCACCTTCTCTCAGGCTCCAGAGGGTGCTGTCTCTAGAACACACTTTACAACTTAGCTGGGATTGGCTACTGACATTGTTTGGTTGTGTCCCCATCCAAATCTCATCTTGAATTGTAGTTCCCATAATCCCCATATGTCGTGGGAGGGACCTAGTGGAAGATAATTGAATCACAGGGGCAGTTACTTCCATGCTATTGTTCTCATGACAGTGAGTTCTCACATGATCTGATGGTTTTATGAGGGGCTTTTCCCCCTTTTGCTTGGCACTTCTCTCTCCTGCCACCTTGTGAAAAAGGACATGTTTACTTTCCCTTCTACCATGACTGTAAGTTGCCCAAGGTCTCTCTCCCCAATCATGCTGAAGTGTAAGTCAATTAAACCTCTTTCTTTTATTGATTATCCAGTCTTAAGTATGTCTTTATTAGCAGCATGAGAATGGATTAATGCAGCTAGTAAGACTGCAAATGTAACTTTCCTACAACACACACTGCCCAACATCACCTAATTTGTTCTAGACGCTCTCATGGGCAATCCAGGTAACCATGTATATGCAAAAGAAGATAGATCTGCAGTGGGGGAAATGGCATTTGTTGCTTACTTAGATTTTGAACAATGATTTCTTTCAAGATTATTGAACTGTCCTCCACATCACCCCTGCTATCTCCAAGAAACTGACACCTTCCGTTAATCTCCAACAAAAACAGCAGGGATTTCAAAACAAGGGGTCTGATTTTCAGCTAGCCCTGACTGCCAAGTGACACTTGAGCAGGTTTGGCTCCATGGGAGATGGGGCCAGGAGTGGGCCCTGCCGTCCACAGACCAGGGATCCCAGTCTCCGAGATGGATGTCAAGGTGGAGATCCATTTTAGGATGCTTACTCCGGCAGGATCCACATCCTGAGAAGTCCTGCTGTGACGGAAGAGCCCTGTGAAAATATCCCTTGACAAGGAGAGGGTTTGGGGAGACACACACAGCACTCAGCTGTCCTTCCTATTTTTCAATGCCAATGATAACAAGGGTAAAGAAAAGAAGTCAGGAAGAAGCCCTACTCTCCACAATGCTGTGGCATTGTTAAATGCATCTAGTTACTATGTCGGCGCCACTCCAGGGATCATCCCACCCACCTGTTATTTCTTCTTATGTCATGCAGCTCAGGTCATGTTCTCTAAGAAAAGAATACAAAGTGTGTAATAAGGAAAACACCTTGAGTTAAGAGAAAGACAAGCACTGGAAGGCCACATGTGGTTAGAGCAGCTCAGGTTGCTGCAGTGTTGCCTTCAGCCTAAGCAGAGGAAAGCATCTGAAAGCGCCACTCCAACCTCCTAGTAAAGTGTCAGTGAGATCCTAGGAGAAAGGCAAACACTGTCAGTGGCATGGGAGAACTGAGTAATCGAAGAATAGGCATGCCAGAGCCTGGGAGAAATGGCCACCCACCTGCTGGTTTGCCCAAGTCCCTTATCTGTAGCATCTTCCTCTCTTCATACCTCTAAGAATCCAACCCAGGAAAGAGGAGGGACAGACCCCAAATTAACAACTTAACCTTAAGACCCTGGAAAGGGTCTTACTGCCTTACTACCTATTGCCTTAAGACCTACTACCTTAAGACCTGGATAAAGGGAGAAGAGTAAAATCAACCTTATCCATTGCAGGTGGGATTGTAAGATGCTGCAACCACTGTAGAAAACAGTCTGGCAGTTCCTCAAATGGCTCAACACAGAGTTACCACAGATTCCACTCCTAGGTATACACCCAAGAAAAATGAAAACATATGTGCACATGAACTCTTGTATATGTACATATGTATCATGTTCATATGTTCATAGCATCGAAAGCAACAGCAAACATTCAGCATCAGTTAGCTTCTAGCCAACTTAGTGAGATTACCTCACAGTAGGGCCCGTTTGCCTCAATTCCTATAACTAGAGATATCATCACACACTCCAAGGTATGCTAAAAGGCAAGAAAAAGGAGTCTAAAAAGACAAATAAAGCATCAGAACAACAGATTTTGGAATTCTCACAGAGGGATGATTGAAATGGTAAGGGCTCTAATGGAAAAAGTAGGCAACACACAAGAACAACTCAACCCTGTAAGCAGAGAAATGAAAACTCTAAGAAAGAATCAAAAGGAAATGGTAGGAGTCAAATGCACCATAGCAGCAGTGAGGAATGCCTTTGCTGGGCTCATCCTCAGACTGAGCACTTAGGAAGGAAATCAGTGAGGCTGAGGAAATGTCCATAGAAACTTCCAAAACTGAAATGCAGAGAGAAAAAGGAATTTTTAAAAGCACAGAATAATCCAAAAACTGTGAAGCAATTGCAAAAGGTGTAATAAACACATAATGAGAATCCCAGGAGGACAGGAAAAAGCAAAAGACCTATTTGAAGTCATAGTGGTTGAGGATGTTTCAAAGTTAATGAGAGACACAAAACCACATGTCCAAGAAGCTCAGAGAACACAAAGCAGGAGAAATACCAGAATGTCTACCTAGGCATATCACACTCAAATTGCAGAAAACCAATGACAAGGAGAAAACCTTGAAGGAAGCCAGAGGTAAAAAAAAAAAAAAAAAAAAAAAAGGAGAGAGAGAGAGAAAGAAACACGTTACCTATAAGGAAACAAAGAGAAGAACTACATCAGAGTTCTCTTCAGAACCATGTAAGTAAGAGAAGAGGAGAGTAAAGCTTTGGAAGAAAGAAACCACCAAACTGGAATTCTATGTCCAGAGAAGTTATCCTTAAAACGTGAAGGAGAAATAAAGGCTTTCTCAGGCAAACAAAAACAGAGGTCAGCAGACCTGCCCTCCACAAAATCCTAAAAGAAATTCTTCAGGGAGAAGAAAAATCATATAGGCCAAAAATTCAGATCTACGTGAAAAAAGTATTAGATAAGAATAAATGAAGATAAAATAAAACTGCCTATTCTTTCCTATTTTTAAGTGATCTAATAGGTAATGGTTTGCTCTAAGTAATAATTAATAATGTAGTTTGTAACTATGTAGATTATAACATTGGTAATTAAAATAGATGACAGAAATATTATAAGGGATAAGAGGGAGAAATTGAGAATATTCTGTTATAAGACACCTACACTGCCACGAAGCTATATAGTGTTATTTGGAAGTGGACTAGATCCATTATAAATATATGTTGCAAACTCCATGGCAACCACTAAAAAAAATTAAGTATACAATGGACATGCTAAGAGAGGAGAGAACATTTAATTATACAAAATGCTAAATTAAAACGGAGAAAGCAAAAAAGAGAGCAAGATAAAAAGTGAAACAAAGAACATCTAAATTAATAGAAAATAATTATGAACATGGTAGATATTAATCCAACTATATCAACAATGATCTCTCTTAATGTGAGTGATCTAAATACACCAGTTAAAAGACAGGTTGTCAGAGTAGATTAAGAAACCAGACCCAACTATATGTTGCCTGCAAGAAAGCCGCTTTAAATGTAAACACACAGATAAATGAATAGATGGAGAAACATATACCATGCTAATATAAATGAAGAGAAAGCAATAGTATCCATATTAATTTCAAACAAAGTAGACTTCATAATAAGGAAAATTAACATGTATAAATCAGGGCATTACATAATGATAAAGGGATCCATTCTCCCAACATTCCTGAAAGAGGCAAAGCTGATAGAATTGTAGGGAAAAATGTAGAAATCCACTAATACAGCTGGAGATTTCAACATCCCTCTTTCAGTAATTGATAGATCCAGCAGACAGAAAATCAGTAAAAAACATAGTTGAACTGAGCTACAATTAATTAACTGGACCTAATTGACCTTTTTTTTTTTTTTTCCGAGACATAGCCCTGCTCTGTCGCCCAGGCTGGAGTGCAGTGGCACAATCTCAGCCCACTGCAACCTCCACCTCCTGAGTTCAAGTGATTCTGCTGTTTCAGCCTCCCCAGTAGCTGGGATTACCTGTGTGAGCCACCATGCCTGGCTAATTGTTTTGTATTTTTATTAGAGACGGGGTTTCACCATGTTGGCCAGGCTGGTCTCAAACTCTGACATTGGGTGATCTGCCCACCTTGGCTTCCCAAAGTGCTGGAATTACAGGCTTGAGCCACAGTGCCCAGCCCTAATTGACATTTACAGAAGACTTCATTCAACCACAGCAGAATAGACATTTCTCCCAAGCTCACATGGAACATTTACTCAGGTAGACCACAGTCTGGGCCCTAAAACGCACTGTAACATATATTTAAAAATAGAAATCTTGCAAAGTATGTTCTCCAGTCACAAGAGAGTTAAACTAGAAATCAATAACAAAAAAAAAAAAATAGCTGGAAAATCCCAGAATATTTGGAAATCAAACAACACACCTCCAAACAACATATGTGTCTCATGGGTCAGAACATTGCAGATGATATATGTTACCTACTCAAAGAAGATCAAGATGCTTACAAGAAACAATCCTTTCAATACATCAAGAACAACATTAACTCCAGACATGACAGCAAGAGACGTATAAGAAACCTCACGCTGCTACACGACAAAATACAGTCTAAGAGAAGCCTAAGAAAGAAGTTAAAAGAAGAGGTGGAACCATTCCACAATATCCCTTGCCTAGAAGAAAGAGCAGGTAGCCCAAAGAAGGCAAGCTTCCTCAGAGCCCAGGAGTGGACTGCTGAGATAAGAGTTAAACCAAACCATAATTGTCTATAAGGACTTTGAAGATAAAGACAACAAACTTGCTGACAAATAAATAAATCAGCTAACAAATAAATGAGTAAATAACATGTGTCAAGCAAGAAGTCCAAAGAGAAATATTTTGAAATAAATGAAAATAAAACTCATCAAGATGTGGGGAATGCAGGGAAAGCAGTGCTCACAAGAAACTTGATAGTAGTTAATGCACATATTAGAAAGTAAGAAATACCTAAAATAAGTAGCCTAAGCTTCCCCCTTACGAAATTAGGAAAAGAAGAACAAATGAATTCCGAAGTAAGGAGAAGAAAAGAAATAATAAAAATTAGTGCAGAAATTAATAAAATTGAAAACAGGAAATCAACAAAGAAAATCAACAAAACCAAAAGTGGGTTCTTTGAAAAGTCCAATAAATTTGATAAACCTCTAGTCAGGCTAACCGAGAAAAAGAAGAGCGAAGACACGTATTATTAATATCATAAACAAAAGAAGATGATCCCCACTGATCTCATACACATTAAAGGATAATGAAGAAATACTATGAACAACTCTTTGCACACAAATTTGATAATTGAGATAAAATGTGTTTTATCAGAGTTTTGCAGTTTTATAAGACACAAACTAACAAAATTCCTGCAAGAAGAAATAAATAATCTGAATAAGCATATAAATATTTTTAAATGAATGAATAAATAACAATCTTCTGAAAAGACAGCACCAGACCTAGCTGGTTTCACTGATGAATTCTACCAAACGTTTAAGGAAGACCTACTGCCAATTCTCTACAAACTCTTCCAGAAAAATAGAAGAGAAAAAAATTACTCTCTAATTTATTCTATAAAGCCAACATTACCCTAATACCAAAAATAAAGAATTACAATAAACTACAGATCAATATCTCCCATGCATAGGCACAAAAATTCTCAATAAAATTTTAGCAAATCAAATACAGCCGTGCATAACATGAATTACACATCACAATCAAGTGGAATTTATTCCACGTATTCAAGGCAGGTTCAACGTTAAAAAAAATGTTTTAATGTAATTCGTCATGTCAACTGCTAAGAAAGAATGATTATATAATCATCAATTGATGGAAAAAAACCCAGCTCTTGACAAAACCAACATCCATTCATGATCAAAGCTCTTAGCAAACTAGGAATATAAGGGAATTTCGTCAACTTGATAAAGAACACCTACAGAAATCCAGCAGCTAATATGACACTTAATGGTTAGAAACTGGATGCTTCCCCCAAAATTGGGATCGAGGCAAGGATGTCTTCTCTTACCACTATTTATATTTAACATTTTTACCAGAAGTCCTAGCTAATGCAATAAGACAAGAAATAGAAATAAAAGATATACAGATTGAAAAGGAAAAAAAAAAAACTCTTTATTCTCAGATGATGTGACTGTCTATGTAAATAACATATCCCAAAGAATCAACAACAAAAAACCCTGGAACTAGTAAATGATTATAACAAGGTCACAGGATATAAGGTTAATATGCAAAAATCAATTGCTTTCCCATATACCTACAATGAACAATTAGAATTTGACATTTAAAATTTAAAAATTTATATGGGTATAAAAACTAAATACTTAAGTACAAATCTAACAAAATATGTATAAGACCTATATGGGGAAAACTACAAAAATCTGATAAAAGAAATCAAAGAAGTTCTAAATCAATGGAGATATATTTCATATTTATGGATTGAAAGGCTTAATATTGTTAAGATCTCAATTCTTATCAACTTGACCTATGTATTCAGTGCAATCCTGATCAAATTCCCAGTGAGTTATTTTGTGGATATTAATAAATTGATTAAAGCTTACATGAAAATTCAAAACACTCAGAAAAGTCAACGTAATACTGAAGAACAAAGTCAGAAGACTGACACCAGCCAACTTCAAGACTGACTATAAAGCTATAGTAATCAAGACAATTGGTATTGGTGAAAGAATAGACAAATAGATCAATGGAATAGAATAGACCCACACAAATATAGTCAACTTATCTTTGACAAAAGTGCAAAAACAATTCAATAGAGAAAGCACATTCTATTCAAAAATGATACTGGAATGATACAATTTGACATCCATATGCAACAACAAAAAATCTAGACACAAACTTTATGTCTTTCACAAAAATTAACTCAAAATGATCATATAGCTAAATATAAAATGTAAAACTATAAAATTTCTAGACTATCACATAGGAGAAAAATCTAGGTGACTTTGGGTTTGGCAATGAGTTTTTAGATACAATACCGAAAGCATAATCTATGATAGAAAAATTAATAGTTTAGGTTTCCCTAAAATTTAAAAATTCTGCTACGCTAAAGACACTATTAAGAGAGAAGAAACAAGCCACAAACTGAAAGAAAAATATTTGCAAAATATATAACTTATAAAGAACAAAATATAGAAAGAACTCCCAAAATTCAAATCTAAGAAAACAAACAACTCCATTTAGAAATGGGCAAAAGACCTGAACAGATATCTCATGAAATAAGATGTACAGTTGGTAAATTAGCATATAAAAAGATGTTCGTATCCATTTGTCACTACGGAATTGTAATTAAAACAACGAGACACCACTATTCACCTGTTACAATAGCTAAAATTCAAAAATCTGACAATTTCAAGTGCTGATGAGGGTTCAGGGCAACAAGAATTCACATTCATTATTGTTAGGAATGCAGAATGGTACAGCCACTTTGGAAGGCAGTTGGCCATTTCTTACAAAGAATACAGTCTTACCCTACAATCCAGCAATTGTGCTCATAGGTACTTACCCAATTGAATTGAAAATGTATATCCATACAAAGACCTGCATGAAAATGTTTATAGCAATTTTATTCATAATTGCCAAAAACTGGAAGAAACCAAGATGTTCTTTAATAGGTGGATGTACAAGCAAATGGGTACATCAATACAACGGAATATTATTGAGCAACAAGAAGAAAACCACAGAACTGTGAAGGCAGGGAGGGACCTTAATTGCATATTGCAAAGTGAAAGAAGCCAGTCTGAAAAGGCTGTGGTCAGTATTTCTGTAAATCTAAAACTGTTCTAAAAATAATGTCTATTCATTTTGTAAGAAGTTTTTAAAAGGAGGGAAAAAAAAACCCAGAAACTTTATGAGGAAGTTATAGACTTTCCAAGACAGCATTAGATTGTCCCAGGGCTTGGAACCAGAGTTTGAGTCAGTCTTGCTCAACTCCCAGGTGGCTTCTAATTCACACCACAACCTTCTGAGACTAAGCGTTGGCTTTAATGCCCAGTTGTAAATAAAAGTGTGGAAGTCTGGTTACTGTGCTCCTTTTCACCCAGGAAGTCCTCATGACGACTTCCTTCTGGCTTTCTCAAATTCAGGGCTATGTTGGAACTGTCAATAGATGTCACAAGTCCATACCCAGTTCTGCCTTGCCATACACTCATAAACTCACCACTAGTGGTGCAGACTGCATGGTGCTTCCTAAGGCCATTCTCCACCCACCCGTTCCATTTCCAGCATGCATTGTACCTGTGCTACTTCCTGAAAGTCTCAAAGTCTCCTGGCTGTTTCATCAAAAATTCATTTATCTGTTGTGTTTTGTCAACTTGAAATACTTTTAAGTGTAACATGCAAATTGTAAAGTATGGAGTTTTTTCAATGTTTATAGACATAAAGACATAATTCATATTCTTTTTTGTGAGAAAGGGTCTTGCTCTGTTGCCCAGGGTGGAGTGCAGTGGCGCAATCACAGCTCACTGCAGCCTCGACCTCCTCTGCTCACGGGATTCTCACATTTCAGCCTTTTAAGTAGCTGAGATTACAGACACACACCACCAAGCCCAGCAAATTTTTTTTTTTTTAAAATTTTTTGTAGAGACAGGGCCTTGTTATGTTGCCCAGGCTAGTCTTGAACTCCTGAGCTCAAGTTATCCTCAAGCCTCAACCTCTCAAAGTGGTGGGATTACAGGCATGAGCCACAGTGCCTGGCCAATTTATATTCTTTATATATAATCTTAAGTGCATTCTTCCATCCCAGTGAATTTTTACAAATGAATAAACTCTTGTAACTGTCACCAAACTCAAGATATACCATGACCAGCATTCCGGTTTTTGTTTTTTATTTTTTTAACTTGCCAGGTGGAGATAGAATGCATCTTTCTAATCTCTGTTGTTTTAAGCTTTATGCACATTTCCAATGCAGTCCCGGCATTTTCAGCACTCCAGGTCTTGACTCACTGGGTCCATTTTAAATGTTGCCTACTTGCTGCCTGCATTGATTCAATGTTGTTTTTTTACCAAAACAGAGGAACTATAGTAAACTTCTTCAACTTAGAAGATTAGAGCCTTCGATTAAGCGGGCTGAATTTATTAGATTGGTACAAAAGTAATTGCAGTTTTTGCACCAACCAAAGACTTTTATGATCATGATTGCCACATGGTTTATCTTCAAAGAAATTCTGTGCTTTCTGCAGAGGGGAGCTGAGGCTTCATGGAGTTGAAGGTGAATTTCCCAGGCAGGCGGGAGAGGCTGTACTGAGAGGGCTCCCAGGGAACCCAGCTGCATTCAGCCCAACACTGTCAGCAGTGAAAGGACTTGCCTGACCACCCACGGGGGCTTGCCTTCCACAGGCATGTTCTCACACTCCAGCCTGCATCAGACTCACCCACAGGGCTCTTCATAGCACAGGCTTCTGGGCCCTGTTCCCAGGGTTTCTGATGCAGTAGGTCTTAGGGTCTCAGATTTTGCATATTTAACAGGTCCCTAGGTGATTCTGGTACCGCCTTTGGGAAACCCCACTCTGAAACCGCTGTGTTGCAGGAAGCTGGGTCCTAGCAGTGATGTAGGGAGGAGCAGGTTGTGTTAAGCCTCAGCTAACAGAGCCACCATCCATGTCTCCTTCTCTCTGAGGTCCCTACTGAGGAGGGACGGAATTTTTCCCAGAACTCAGCAACCCAGGAGCTTTCCTCAGGGCTCTGGGTACCTCTTCCTGATCCATGGTTCTGGAAGACTTGGGGTAAGAAAAGTGCCTAGGCAGCGAGGTCCTAAGGCATCTTTATGGAGACATTGCCTGGGATCATGGCCAAGGCTCAGGCTTCAGGGGCTAGGAGCTCCAGGCTGGCCATGCACTAGCTATTGACTGGGCGGGGGCGGGGGCAGGAGCAGTGCTAGCGTGGTGCCTGGCACATTGCAGCTGTTATACTTTGCACATATTTTGGCAGATTTTTCTTAGATGGCGGCATGGGGGTCATGGAAGGAACCCTCTTGTGAGCTAAACTGGGCTTGGACCACCTCAGCTCTCCTGAAAAAATGGGCAGGGACTGGGAGCCGCATGGGTGTCATATTAAGTTTGACCCAATGACTAAGACAGAGTAAACAAGGGGTGATCTCTCTGCCCTCTGAGTTCATCCTGTTACTAAGACCCTCGTCATATTGAATTTCAATGGCCTGTTCACCCATGCAGCCCTTCAGCTGGACCAGGGTTTCTCAGTCTCGACACTGTTGGCACTTGGGCCTGTATAATCCTTTGCTGTGGGGGCGGGGCTGGCCTGTGTATTATAGGGTGTTTAGTGGCATCCTTGGTCTGTACCCACTAGATGCCAGCAGCAACTCCCTGACATCAAATCACGACAGCCAGCAATGTCTCTCGATGATGTCCAATGTCTCCTAGGGACCGAATAGCTCCAACTGGTAACTGCTGAGTTAGACTGGGAGCTCCCAGGAGGGAGCAACCACACCTTCCATCCCTGCCCCTCCAGGACTAGCACGTACTAGGTGCTCACTAAGGGGAAGTCGAAAGTATCCAACCTGCCTGGTCAGATATTCAGCATTTCATGCTCATTATGACGTCTGAGTCTCAAAACCACCCATGAGGAAGACTCGTGTGAGAGATGAGGAAACTGGCCGGGCGCGGTGGCTCAAGCCTGTAATCCCAGCACTTTGGGAGGCCGAGACGGGTGGATCACGAGTTCAGGAGATCGAGACCATCCTGGCTAACACGGTGAAACCCCGTCTCTACTAAAATACAAAAAAAATTAGCCGGGCAAGGTGGCGGGCGCCTGTACTCCCAGCTACTCGGGAGGCTGAGGCAGGAGAATGGCGTGAACCCGGGAGGCGGGGCTTGCAGTGAGCTGAGATCCGGCCACTGCACTCCAGCCTGGGCAACAGAGCTAGACTCCGTCTCAAAAAAAAAAAAAAAAAAAAAGAGAGAGATGAGGAAACTGAGGCACTGCAGGTGGGGCTGCTTGCTCAAGATCTCCTGGCTAATTAGCAATGGAGGCAGGACTTGAACTCCAAGCTCTGCACCTGACTGATTGGCCCTAAAGACAGGGTGACACCCTCTGTCCCACTGGCTTCCTCAGCACAGGAGAGGAGCTCATGCATGTGTCCGGACTCATGGCCTCAGTCAGGTCCCAATTTCTTTGTCCTTCCCAGCAGCCTCTCCACGGAGCACTTTGAATTCTGCGAGCCACAGCCTCCCAAGTTCACGTTGCTTTTTGAGGAATGACTTCAGCACTAAAACATGTTTCACATTTAAGGTTAGGCAGGCCCTGCTTACAGCGGGAGCTTACAAGATCTCGAGCCCTTCTGGGGAAGGATATAAAAGGCTGACTTGAATGTTATGAAAGCTTAGGAAAAAAGGAATGCTAATGATCACACAAAAATAGAATGCCAAAGGAAGCTATTGCCAAACTGAAACAGGACTCAGATTCTGGGATAATGGACACATGAATCACAGCAAGGGGAAAAAAAGTGAACTGGCGTTTCCCCTTTCATCGAGGCACTGATGATCATAAGATAAATCATGTTTGGAGAAGAATCAAAATGATTGGATTAAGTTTTACTGCAGCGTTTCTGACTAATCTTGGACCCGGGCAACCTAATTGAAAACTTACATCTGCACGGAGCTGCAGAGTTTGAACTCTCCAGCTTTAGTAACTCAGCGCTGCAAGGCAGGCACAGGCCCGGGAGCGCCTCCCTCTACCTAACTGCATCGTACTGAAGACACAGATCCAAAAACTCTATTTTCCCACTAGGATTTTACCCAGAAACTTCTCTGAATTCGTGGATTACAATCAGGTAATTGTCCATGATGTGATCATCCCCTTGCCTGGCAGGCTGAAAATCAAGATAGCCCCAGCTCCAAGCAAGCGTTCCTTTTTGTTTTTTTTTTCATGAGAGAAAAGAGGCAACAATTTTTAAGTGACCTTGCTGTTTGCTTTTGTGAAGTGAAGTGACCTCCCCACTACTGCGATTTTAATAAGCCCGAAAGTTCTCCTAGGTGCCCTCCAGGGAGGAATTTCACTCTTCATCTGCACTCAATGTTCCAGAAATACCCTGCACCCATGAGCAAATCCTAACATGACTTCCAACTAGACCCTTGGGAGTGGAATTTGCCAAATAAATGAGTTGTTCTGACTGAATGTCCTGGACCAAGGCTGGCTCCTGTGGCGATGCTCTCGGCTGGGTCTAGAGGCGGATCCTGTGGTTGACAGGCTCCCAGATGTGCACCCCTAGGCTGAGCTCTGCAGCCCAATGCCTCTGCCATCCACTGAACAGACCTGGACCATTCCAGAGGGGCCACCTTCCCTCTGTGACCCCCAGCCTCATGCTTCCAAAGGAGGGCAGGAGATGACAGTGTGTGGGGGCACGGGGTAGAGAAGAGACAAAACAAGAGCTCACTGAGAAATGACACAGAGGCGTTGTGCAGGTGCCAAGGGCCTGGGTTTTTGACTCCCACAGAGCTGGGTAGGAACCCTGGTTTTTGTCTTTCCCAGCTGTGACACCCTCAGCAAGTTACGTAAACCATGCAACCTCCAGATATCTCATCCATAAACCGGGTGTTGTCATGAGAATGGAATAACACGATGTGCTTAGTAAAATGGAATGTCAATTACATCCACATCCCTGCACAAATGAGTCCACGAAAAGCATGGTGCAAGTGGAATCTATAGTCACGTGTAAGTCTTGTTATATGCAAAAGCATTACTCCTTGCTGGGAGTCTCTCTCCACGGGACTCGATGTGCCACGCAGGCAGAAACAGTCCCTGTTGCCTTGTCCTTTGCACCTAATGTCACACCGACATGGAGGAGATACTCAGTAAACATTTGTTAAGGGAAAGAAGAGCTTGGCACAGGCTCCCTTTTTCTTCCACCTCAACCCAAGTGCTGTCCTCCGGGACCCCTCATCCCACCTTGCTCTGCACGCATCTCACCTGGCCCTGTGCCCTCATCCCACCTTGCTCTGCATGCGTCTCACCTGGCCCTGCCCCTCATCCCACCTTGCTCTGCATGCGTCTCACCTGGCCCTGCCCCTCATCCCACCTTGCTCTGCACGCATCTCACCTGGCCCTGTGCCCTCATCCCACCTTGCTCTGCACGCATCTCACCTGGCCCTGCGCCCTCATCCCACCTTGCTCTGCACGCATCTCACCTGGCCCTGTGCCCTCATCCCACCTTGCTCTGCATGCGTCTCACCTGGCCCTGCCCCTCATCCCACCTTGCTCTGCATGCGTCTCACCTGGCCCTGTGCCCTCATCCCACTTTGCTCTGCATGCATCTCACCTGGCCCTGTGCCCTCCTGCCACCTACTTGGGACATTTCCCCAACAAACCTGATTTGGATGAGCAGGAACTGGTTCAGGGCTCGGAAACTGGCTGTCAGCGTTGGCCCTGCCCCCGTCTGCCTGCCTGCTTCCGGGCATATTGCTTCCCTGCTCAGAGCCTCCGTGCCCTCATTTGCTCTTCCATGAGACAGTCATAGTGCGGGTTTGCAGCAGACCTATGGCTCTTGAATTGTGCTTCACAAAATCCCGCGTGGTTCTCCCACCAGAACCTCTGGAGGCCTCATCTCTGGGACCCCACCCTTCCCATTAGCCAAGGCACGCTACTTTTTCAGTGAACAGCTTCTGAGAAAGATATTGCTTCATTTCTAGGTGAAGTTTGGTCCCTCTGGACTGAGACGTTCCTCCTCAATTCTGTCTGTGCTGCTCAGGGCCCAATTTGGGTCCATGAGGGATGTGGGGTGTCCCAGAATGAAACCATTGCTTCTTTCAGGACAAGAGGTTAATACAGCGATGGGCAACCCTGCTCTCTGTGCGAGGCTTCCCCACATCCAGAAGCCGGCCAGGCTCGTGTTTCCTTGGTAGTGAGACCTCCAGAGAGTTTGCGTCTTTCCTACAGGACACAGGCACACACAGAGACGCCGGTCTGTTCTAACCCCTGTTCCATTCTAGGCCAGGCATAGTGGCTCATGCCTGTAATCCTAGCACTTTGGGAGGCTGAGGCAGGAGGATCATTTGAGGCCAGGAATTTGAGACCAGCCTGGGCAATGTAGTGAGACTCCCATCTCTACAAAAAAAGAAAAGAAAAGAGTAGCCAAAAGTGCTGGTGTGCACCAGTGGTTCCAGCTACTCAGAAGGCTGAGGCAGGAGAATGGCTTGAGCCCAGGAGTTTCAGGTTACAATGAGCTATGACCGTGCCACTGCTCTCCAGCATGGGCTACAAAGTGAGATGCACTCTCAAAAAAAAGCAAATAAATAATTTGAAAAAATATTAAACTTCAAACATTCACCACTCAAAACATTCACCATCTCCTGAACTTTCTCTTCACCACTGCCCCAGAACACCTTGCCTACTTCTCAGACAGAATGAGCACCAGCTTTTCCACCCCCTTGCCCACACTTCCTGTCAAGCCTTACACTATCCCAGCAGCACTACTGACTTTATCACAAAATTGAGTGGCCACATGCCTTAGACCACGCAGGCTACCATAACAAAATACCACAGGCTGAGTATTTCTAAACAACAAAAATTGATTTCTTACGGTTCTGGGGACTGGGAAGTCCAAAGTCAAGATGCATTCAGTGTCTAGTGAGGACCCACTTTCTGGCTCACAGCTAGCACCATCTTGCTGTGTCCTTACTGGGTGGATGGGACCAGCTAGCTCTCTGGGGTCTGTTTTATAAGGGCACTAATGCCATCCATGAGGGTTCTGCCTTCCTCAGGTAATCACCACCCAAGGTTGTTCTTTCTAATACCATCGCATTGGGTATTATGCTTCAACATGAAACCTACATTCAGACCATATAGATTTGGTCAATATGGAGATGGTTTTAGACTGTTTACCACTTACACTAACAGCATAAGCAACATCATCGTTATATCAGCTTTCTGCATCCCTAGGATGACACCAACTTGGAGAAGCCAGATGACAGACATGAGCAGTGGGTTGCTCCGCCTTGGGATATCTAACTCTAAAATACAACCAAGCACCTTTATAGCTGCAGCTGGGCCCTAAGAGGGGCATGTGGAAAGTTTCACCTCTCACTGGAACCAGAGAAGTGGATAAGACAGTGTCTTGTGGCAGCCCCTCACAAGACAGGGAGCCTTCTCTAGGGCAGGAAAGTGGACGGAAAATGACCTGGAGACGACCCTCAAGAGACTGCCCTGTTTGCTGAATCCCAGGAAGGATCACAGAATGTTCTGCCAAGACATGCGTCCAACTGTGGCTGAGACTCACCTGTGCAGAGATGCCCAAGAGCTCCATGGTGGAGCCTTTTCCTACTCTGTCCTCCTACGTTCCTGCTCATTGAGGACAAGTTGTCTGTCCTCTTGTCTAAGGAGAAACTCACCCTTAGAGCCTTGGATTTACTGAAACTCTCATTGAAAACCTATTTAATCAATGATCACCTCTCTCTTCTGAATCTCCTTCCTATCCAGCCCCTTAAGCCAAAGTGCATGAATACACTTCACACAACACACCTACCTTAAAAAGCAAATAATACACCAAAACATATACTTCTAAGTCTCCCCTGGCTCCTGATCCTCTCTGGTCCTTTCTGAGTGAACTCTCTGTCCGTCCCCTGGGTGAGTCCATTGACACCACAGGCTCCAGCTGCCCTCTTTTTGCTGGAAATGCCTAACCTGACTCCTGCCCCATCCTCCTCCAAGCTGCTGCCATGGAGCCCTTGCTGATGGAGTTTATCCACCTGAATGCCAGAAAGGCATCTCAGATCCCATGAGTCCGTGCAACAGCTGCATCTCTGTCCCTTGAGCCTGCTGCTCTTCCTGCCTACAGCTCCGAGAGCACGCTTACAGAAGCCAGAAATTCAGCAGGCGGCCTAGACATTCTTCTCTTGTAGGCCTGACATCCAGTATTTATTTGGGGCTACGCCTTGTTAATTCTTAAACATATCTCTTTTTTCCCCCTGGGCTTCCCTTTAGTATCACCATAGTTTTTGCATCAAGATATATAATCTCATTAGCAGGTTTCTTTTGACAGCTTAGTACTAAATATGTTTTAGTACTGCTATGTACTATATACTAAAGTATTTTGTTAGCTAATTATTATTAGAAATAAAATGTCTGAATAGTCCTATATCTTTTTGAACAGTTTGAGCTCATAACTAAGGACTTTCCCTCTAAGAAAACAGCAGCCTTAATCATTTCACAAGAAACCTATCAAATATTCAGGGAGCAAATACCACCACTCTTACACAAATTATTTCAGAAAACAAAAAACAGGAACACTTCCCAACTCATTTTATGAGGTCAATATTATCCTGAAACAACACCAAAAAACAATCATGACAAGAAAAGTACAGACCAACGTCCTTCGTGAACATGAATGCAAAGATCCTTAACAAACTCATGTGAAAAAACTAATGAGATTTTTAAAATGACAAATATAAGATCATTTTTGTAGACAGTCCACTGATGCTTCAAGTAAGGTACATTCTGTCTTTGAAAGTGCACATTTCAAGCTACCAATCTGAAAAGGAGTCTGAGAAGGAAAAAAGAGCCTTTGATGCTGGCAGCAGGCTGAACACTCACAGCTCAGCCCTGGTGTTCCTTATTGAACATAAGCAATCTTACAGAACATAACATCAGAATGATATGGTTTGGCTGTGTTGCCACTGAAATCTCATCTTTAACTGTAGCTCCATAATTCCTACATGTTGTGAAAGGGACCTGGGGGGAGATAATTGAATCACGGGGATAGTTTCCCCCATACTGTTCTCGTTGTGGTGAATCAGTCTCATGAGATCTGATGGTTTTAGAGGGGAAACCCCTTTCGCTGGGTTCTCATTCTCTCTTGCTGCTGCCACGTAAGACGTGACTTTCGCCTCCTGCCATGATTGTGAGGCCTCCTCAGCCAAGTGGAACTGTGAGTCCATTAAACCTCTTTCTCTTTATAAATTACCCAGTCTCGGGTATGTCTTTATCAGCAGTGTGAAAATGGACTAATACATCAGACGAGTCCTTTCATTACCATGATAAAGTGGGGCAGCAAACAGCACCACTCTGGAGTCTCATCTAAGCAGAGACAACACCAATATCAGGTGCAAAATACCAAAAAGTGCCCTTCTCCCATCTAAGAGGAATGGCAGGTGCTTCCTTGCCCATCACAGCCTCACTCTGACTTTCCTCCCCTAATAAGATTCGTTAGGTTACACAAATCAGAGAACTATCTCTGCAGAGAAAAGTCCCACTTCCTTAAACTCTTCCCCCAAATCACCAACCACAAGCCCAGATCACCGCAGTGTACATTCTCCTTTGTTACACTGAGCCATAAATCTGACTTGCTTAACTATAGATGTGTACTCAGTGGTTGTCCTTGCTGAGGGACACTGAGAAATTAAACTATATTATTTTTTGTTGAAATTAAACTGTGTTATTTTTTGTTGTTTTTCATCCACTTCGTGTGGCAAAAGCCCATGGTACTTTGATATCTTCTGTTCTATTTGTATTTCTATGTCACCTTATATTTCTAACCGTTTTAAAGCCACATATTATTCAGTCAACAAAGTTTAGCACTTTTTTATATTCATGAATTTTATCTTTTATTATAACATGAACTTTTTTCCACTTGATGCTTTTCAAATACTTTTAAAACATTAATTCTTAAATTTTTGCTTTATATTTGTGTCAACTAGAAGAACATTTTCCCCACTCTTCAATTTTTCCTTTTACGCGTTAATACATTTTAAGTGTTACTTTTAAGCAATCCCTCCTCTTCCTCATATTATTTCTTGATATGGTGTTGAGCATCGATTTGCTTGGCACTGTTTGGTTCATTTGATGTTTATGATCCTCGAAGGCACAGCGACGAGCTCCATTTTTTGGCTGAGGTAATTAAGCAGCAGAGGAAAGACTCACAGCTAATCAGTGGCCAACTGAGATTCGAACCCAAATTTATCTGGTTCCAAAGCTCTTGCTGTGTCCCATGCTGCCTGGAGATGTTGTTGTTGTTGTTGTTGTTTTGTTTGTTTTTTCACCAAATCTGAGATTGTCAGAATTTTGATTAGAAAGAGTGAAATATCTATTTATAACTATAATGCTATTATGGCAATAAATCATTTGGCCCAGTTTCCAATTTGCCTTTGGACAAATTGCCTTTGCCAAAAGGCGTTTGTCTTTTGGGCAAATTGGATAATTGACAAATTACCAGTTAGCCATTTTGCTTGTTTTAATTTCCAGCTTTCTGTACTCTGTGTCTTCTAAGTTGTTTGTGCCAAAACAGTGCTACGTGTATCATAGATGCTCAGTAATTGTCTATGGATCAAGTCACTGGTCTATAATGATATTGTTGCTGACAACCACACTTAAGAACCAAAAGAAAACCCTCTTTTTTAATTCACCCTATATAGAATAAGTCACTTTGCAAGTTTCTCATTCTTCTTTAACGATCCCTGCTCTTTCTCCATCTTCTATAATTTACCCAGACTTAAATATCCAGACTCTTTATTATTAAATATTTTTCTCATGTAAAGCACACTTTTCAAATTATTTTCATCCTTGTCCTTCCATTTTATACTCATCTTTGCTTTGGTGTATCTTTGGTTCCTCTCTAATGCTTACTAATTTCAATATCCACCTCTAGTCCTATCCGAGGACTTTCCATCTGGGGGTCGTTGATTTTTATTTGCCCCCAATGGTCCAGGGCAGGTTTGGAGAAACTCGGGAACGAGGAATAGTGGTGCAGTGTCTGAGCCTTTGCCCGCCTGAGAACTGCTTTTCAGTTGTTTTCATGCACACAGGTTGCAGTGCTCAGCCCTGCCCTGTTCAGCTCTTGAGAGGCATTCTTCTGGCTCCAGCAGACTCTGGTGGGAGAGAATGGAGACAGGGTCTCCAAAGCACTGTGGAATGCAGTGCATTCTGTAGGTTTTTCATTTGTTGTTTGGGCGATACAGATGCAGAACATGCAATGCTATGCCTCCTCCCTGGACCTCCGCCCCTCCTGCCTGGCCTCACGCTTTGAGGATTCCATCTCTTCTGAGTTGGAGGAGACACCACCTCCCAGCGCCCTTCTCCTGTGTAATACTGGGTTGCACAGTAGAAACAATAGAAATCGTTACCCTCGTCTGAGTGTTGAGCTGAGAAGAGGGAGCAAGTGTGGACTAGTGGGGTGGTGACTCACCTACCATTTTGGTGACCCTGTGCTTGTATCCCACCATTGGGATAGGGCAGCACGTCCACATTAGTGACTCGACCTCCTCCTATCCATTGGAACGTGAGGCTCCACTTCAGAGGGAAGAGAACACATCGCCTGGAGCTGAGCTTCTCGAGCTTACCCTGCCCCACGAGAAGGCTTCATCAGCCGCTGTCCCCAGCAACCTCCACTGCGGATGGGTCTTCCGCACTTCATTTGCTAGTCACACCGCCCTCTGGTGGTGGGGCCGGGGGAGTGCGCACACCGACTGGTTACTCGGAAGCGTTCCCGTTTCCTATTTCCCTAGAAACAGTTGTTCGGTGGCACAGGTGTCTCCTCTAAGTTTCAGGGCACGTGAAACTTACAGACAGCGTATTCTCTCCTCAGACCCTCTCGAGCTTAAAAGGCGTTGTTCGGTTCATCCCTTTCATTCTGTGTTGAGGAGACCGAGGCCAAATCACCAAAGCATCTTGCCTGAAGCCTTTAAATGTTCACATCAAAACACAGGTCGCTTTTCCGGGGTTCTTTCCCTTTACATTACGACCTGCACCTAATCACAGGAATTGTTTCTGCCATTTAGGTTTGGTGTGGCATCCAAGATAAAACTTCCTTCCTGAAGGGATTAGGATTCCAAATGTTTGGAAATACGCAGCAGTTTGGCATCTTCTGTGCATAATTGCAGTCTCCAGGCGACAGGCCGGGGCGCCCGGATGTGTGAGGACCAGGCTGCCCCTCCCCCGCGTGGATGTGTCTGCCCACGGTGGGCGCCCGCCAAAGCCTCCGCCTCTGCCGAGACCCAGACACGCAGGGACCCTACAGGATGAGGACGTGCAGCCCAGGCAGACACCAAAACATGCTCATTTTCTCCAGTGCCACGAAAACCTGCTCCTTTAGCAAATTCAACCTATCTTGTACATTAAGCTTTCGACACTTTCAGCTGTTGCCCAGTTTTACCAAATGTTTTAGCATTGTTGAGCCAACCCACACACCTCTATTGTTTAGAATCTGAGCAAGAGAGGTAGAAGCCTGGATTCTTCAGCAGTTCCAGAAACTGGAGAGTTCTCAAAGCTTCAAACAATAACCTATATACTGCAAAACATGTGTGAATATGTACAAACCAATTTGTTAATTAGAATATTGCCTTAGGGCCAGGCATGGTGGCTCACTCCTGTAATCCCAGCACTTTGGGAGGCTGAGGCAAGAGGATCGCTTGAGGCCAGGAGTTTGAGATCAGCCTGGGCAATGTAGTGACACCCCATCTCTACAAGAAATGTAAAAATAAGCCAGGTGTGGTGGAGCATGCTTGTAGTCCCTGCTACGTGGGAGGCTGAGGCAGGAGAATCGCTGGAGTCTAGGATGTCCAGGCTACAGTAAGCCATGTCACTGCACTCCAGCCTGGGTGACAGAGTGAGACCCTACCTCAAAACAAAACAAAACAAAACAAAAAACAGAATATTGCCTCAGAAGTCACAGCTTTTCTGGAAACTGTGAGGCTCTTGGGGAAGATTTTGTGTACATATGCTGGGGGTTTAGATATAGGAATTTTTTTTTTTTTTTTTTTTTTTTTTTTTTTTTTTGAGACGGAGTCTCGCTCTGTCGCCCAGGTTGGAGTGCAGTGGCCGGATCTCAGCTCACTGCAAGCTCCACCTCCCAGGTTTACGCCATTCTCCTGCCTCAGCCTCCTGAGTAGCTGGGACTACAGGCGCCCGCCACCTCGCCCGGCTAGTTTTTTGTATTTTTAGTAGAGATGGGGTTTCACTGTGTTAGCCAGGATGGTCTCGATCTCCTGACCTCGTGATCCGCCCATCTCGGCCTCCCAAAGTGCTGGGATTACAGGCTTGAGCCACCGCGCCCGGCCTAGATATAGGAATTTTTCACCTGATGTTGCATATACATGATGCAACATTTCAAGGTCTGGAATCCCTTTATTGGGGATTTATTTATTTATTTAAGAATAAAAATCTATTTATTTAAGAATATTACAAGTTAATTGAATTTTCTTTAAAATGATGGTATATGATACATTTACATGAAAAATAATTTTCTTGAAATAATTCTAGTAATTTTTAAAAAATAATTAGTTCTTAGAGACTCCTTTTGAAAAAAGTATTCCTGACCTTCAGGAGTCCACCTGCCCTGGTCCGCCAGCAGAACTGTAAAGAAGCGTCACTCCAACATGGCACAAGTATACATATGTAACAAACCTGCACATTATGCACATGTACCCTAAAGAATAATAATTTTTTTTAAATGCAAATAATTAGAAAAAGAAGAAGCAGCGTCACCCTCTCAGGCTCCAGAGGCTCCACGGCCTGTGCCGCTTCTCCTGCTGTGAAACCTGTTCCCGTTCCTCCCCATGCTCTCCTGTCCTTCCCATCCAGAGCCACCTCTTGCCCTTCCAGGGGCTAATGAGGACTCCTGCTCTGACCAACCCCAGAGGTCCCTGCCCCGGTCACTGTCACCGTCCACTGAAAACACAGCTTGAAATGCTGATCCCCGCACTGAGGCCTTCCTCCAGGAGGCCAGAGTCACGCCTGCTCTGCCCATCCCTCCTTACCCAGGGCGCAGCCGTGTTGGGCAAGGAGTGGTGTGAAAGAAATGGTAAAGGAGCCCCTGGGGAAGGAGGGAGGGGGAGGAAGGCAAAAGAAGGGAGGGAGAGGGCTGAGAAAATACAAAAGGAACAGGACCTTAGAAAGAGAAAATGCAAAAGGAACAGGACGTTAGAAAGGAACAAGACCTTTGTCTTACAGAGTCTCTCTGTGTTCCAGAAAGAAGCACTGTTCCTTGATCACGGGGCCTTGCCGGGGAGCTCTCCTGGTCCCACGGCCCCGCTGCTCTCCTGGACACACTTCTTTCTTTTCAGGGGCTCCTCCATTGGTGCTGCCTCTCACCCCACCCCCGACCCTCAACTCCAGCGTACTGTTTGCTCACCTGCCGCTCCTCCTCACTGCTTCTCACTACTCACCTGACACCTGTCACCATAGAGACCTGGACAATGCATCAGATCAGACAAGCTTGGAAAATCCCCCAGAACTCAGACAGAATGAAGAAATGAAGAAGCTGAGAGGAAAGACTGGAGGCACATGGAATAAGCAAGATAAAGTTCCAGGAGGATAGTATTTGGGCATCGGTGCACAGCAGGTCCAGTCGAGTGGGAACCCATGGTCGGAGATCAGATGCTGGGAAAAGGGCTTCCCAAGTGAGTAAAGGTCGTAAAGCATTCACAGGGCACCAGGAAAAATGAATAGAGTGCCCCATATTCACTGCATTTATTCTAGTGAAATGTTTGAATGAAGAGGAAAATGTTCATCCATGTTGTCACATATAACAGGATTCTCTTCAGTTTTAAGACTGAACCATCTCGTTGTACATAAGACATTATGCGAAGGGAAACAGGTCAGCCACAGGACATATTCTACATGATTCTGATCACGTGAGGCATCTAAAGTAGAGAAGCTCTTAGACACAAGAAGTAGAATGGTGGTTGCCAGGAACTGGGGGAGTTCTGTGCAGTGGGCAATGATATAATGATTTTCCCATGTGAGAAAAAAGACAACTGCCTGTCCAACCTCAGACCGGTGCCACACTTGTTATTCTTGTTATTGACCTTTGTAGGCAATGATGATGATCTCAGAACAATGCTGTAATCCTCTCCATTTCTCCTTTACAAACCTTTGTCCTTCCTCACCTCCCTGGGTATGCACACAGCTTAGTATGGCACACATATCCCCACTGCAATACTCTATTCCCAAATCAGTCTCATTTTCTCTTACAGAGTCTCTCTCTGTTTGTTGTTTAGGGTGACAGCACACACCAGAAACATTGAGAAGAGGAACAGACCCAAGCATGAATGAGGACTTGATATTTGAAACAAGACAGCCCATCCAATCAGTGAGCAGGGGTTGGGCTAATTGGCTAACTCCTTGGAGGGAAACAAGGTTACATTCTCTGCCGTAATGGTAGGCAAAAATAAATTCCAGACGACCTAAGGAGCCAAAGGTTAAAAAAAAAAAAAAAAAATTCTATATAGGTACTCAAAAGGTAAATAAATGTATTAATAATCATGGGGTAGAGAAAATTCCTAAATACACAAACTCCAGAAGGTAAAAAAGAAAGGTTTAACAGATTACATACACACAAAAATTTTTTAACAGATTTTAAAAATAAAGTTAAAAGACAAGTGACAGCTTTTATGGAAGTATTCACAATATATAAAAGAAAAAATTAGTATCTACGATCTATACAAAAGACTGCAACAATCCAAAGAAAAAGGATAACTCAAAACATTGGAGAAGGATATGAATAAGCATTTTATTGAAGAAAGAAAAAGACAGATGACCAATAAATATGTGAAAAGAAACTAACCTTATTTCTAGTTAAAGAAATGCAGATTTGAACAGCTGTTGTATTTACATCTGTGTTTTTATATGTGCGTGCATGCATACATACATGTACATATGTATATATGTGTATTTATATGTAGCTACACACCATACACATCTATACATTTGCCTGTACCATTAGCAAAATGTATAAATAATGCTAATATTCACTGGTGACCCGAGAGTAGGAAACAAGTGCTCTGTCACGTAGGATTGTAGGATCATAGATCCATAAAACCATGTTGGAAATTAACTTGGCAATACCTATTAACATTTCAAATGTGGAGATACTCTAATCCAATAGTTCCACATTTAGGAATGTACTATACACAAATAATAAATGAGTGCATGAAGTTGAAGGCATAATGATATTAACCTCAGCACGAGTGGCAATGAAAACACGTTGGAAAGGGGCCAGGGACGGTGGCTCACGCCTGTAATCCCAGCACTTTGGGAGGCCAAGGCAGGCAGATCACCCAAGGTTAGGAGTTCAAGAACAGCCTGGCCAACATGATGAAACCCCATCTCTACCAAAAATACAAAAATTAGCTGGGGGTGGTGGCGCGTGCCT